>NC_092864.1:3505476-3513800 GCF_032062135.1 Pyxicephalus adspersus | reverse complement strand
TAATATTGTGATCTTTTATGAGGGACAGGTATTGATATGGCTTTATCCTTTTTGCACTGCTGCTCCGTGTATATGTTGAATATTTTTGAATACGTAGAATTGCTCAATAATAAGGTTTTGTAAAATTAGTAATAGAGATTAATGAGTAACGAGTTTGAATGTCCCTGTTCATTTTATTGTTTTACCCAGCACACACTATTTTAATCTAGGTATTCCAAATGTTTTTGGACCCTTGCAATGTCCCTGCTTTTTATTGTTTTGCGGAATTACTACCACGATTTTCTCCTATTTTCCTGACCGTAATTCTGTATTATTTTAACGTTAATATCCCGTCCTGCCCATTAATGGACATTCTGTTGATTCTGTTGATTCTCTTTATATCTTCCATGTTATACACAGATTAATAGAATGATAATTTGTGGTTGTGTGTGATATTTTCACAGAATCTGACCCAGAACAGAGGAAGTATCAAGTGATATTGTGATAGTTTCTGTATGTGTTTAGTAGCGAGATGACCAACTACGGGAATATAGAGTGATGAGAAGAAGAAGCCGGTTATATGTACGTGTTGTATGTTGTCTATTCAAATCAGGTTACACACAATAAAAAAATTATAACCTATTAAACCTAGGAGCAATAATTTAGGATCTGTAACTATGACATTTTATTTGTTTCACAGATACTAATCCAAATTGATGAATACACTTCAGATGTAAATCAAAC
Organism: Pyxicephalus adspersus; assembly: GCF_032062135.1. Lineage (NCBI taxonomy): Eukaryota > Metazoa > Chordata > Amphibia > Anura > Pyxicephalidae > Pyxicephalus > Pyxicephalus adspersus. The sequence continues at coordinate 3,513,077 of NC_092864.1, read as the reverse complement.
TTTATTGCCTATTGAAAAATGAACAAATTGTAAATGTAATCAAAGCTTTATTGTTTAGTTTAGTTTTGGAAAAAGTAGGGAAGGGTAATTCCGTTATCAGTAGACGTACTGATGCTGGGTGAAAAGGCCCGGTTCACAATGGGTCTTCTAATTTATCCAAAAGGTGTTTAGTAGGGTTGACGTCAGGGCTCTGTGCAAGACATTCCTTTATGGATCACAGACAGAGTGATTAGAAGGAAGCCTCTCCTACCACCCCCGGTTTGGAAAAAATCCCCTGAAGGACTCTCAGATTGTGGGAACAACATTCTCTAATCTGATGAAATAAAGATTGAACTGGCAACGCTCATTACCTACCCAATACCATCCCAACAGTGAAGCATGGTGGTGGCAGCATTATGTCACAGTGGTGTTTTTTAGCTGCAGGGACTGGGAGACTCCAAAAAACCTCCAAAGAGCTCAAGACCTCAGATTGGATTGAAGGTTCACCTACAAACATAAGAATGACCCGAAGCACACATAACGAAGACCTAACGAAAGTGGTTTGGGGACAACTCTGTGAATGTCCTAGAGTGGCCCAGCCAGAGTCCAGACATGAACCCTATCGATCATCTCCGAAGAAACCTGAAAATGGCTACCGATGGTCCCCATCTGACAGGAGGTTTATAGGACTGGGACAGTCATGGGGGAACAGAACATTCATTAGGTTGATGGAATCTTTCTCCAGCTGACACCTTGGATCTGGTTAGACAGGGTTGGGCAGGAATCCTTAAGGCCATAATCAGCGAGCATTGTCTGAAAATTCAACTTAAAATAATATAAAGAGCATTTTATACATTTAATATTGCTTTATATTATGTATTTTATATCACTGCCAACCCCACCCGGACTAGCTCACAACATCTAACTGCTTGTCCCTAATTCTCTGAATCATTTAGTGACTTATATACTCAATTTCTGAGACTCTACATTTGGCTTTATGAATACTATTACTTCCCCCAATAATAGCTAACTTTCAGCTATTCACCCCAATCAATCCATCGACACCCCGATACACTTAGCCACTTATGTTTGATAGCTGCTAAAAATGCATTCTAACTAATTGGCTTTCCAATTCCGCCAACTGTGGCTTAACCAGTCCAAAATCTACATACCTCTAGATGCCTTTCATGTAACACTTTTCCCAGCTCAACTAGATGGGGTAATCGTGGCTTTCTGCCCCATGGCATGATAGATACACTTTGCCCTCTGGAATATCTCCTTACTTTCCTGACCCTAACCATTTTCTTTCATGGTGAGAAACCTTCACGTAACATCTACTGTCTATCACAGCTCTGTAGCCATAGACTTCTTCGCTTTCTTCCTATGTCCTTTCCCTTTTCTTCTCTTCGTCTTATCCCCCCTTTCCTTTTCCCACTCTACCCTGACCTTTTTTCTCTCATTTCCTTTCTTTTTCACAAAAACGTATATCTCCAAGTTATACTCTGTGTATGTGCTCATAGAACGGACATTTCTTTCTTATGTTATTGGAAACCAAATATATTGGCTTTTTATGACATTGCTATATTCTTATTGCCTTTGGGTTGCTTGTATTTTTTGCATGTACTTTATTCTGATTTTGATATCTGTATTTGCTCTTGTAGCCACATCTGATCCCTATCTATACCATATTCCTTCAATAAAAATAATATTTATGTTTAAATAATTTTTATTAGAATTTTCAATAAAATACAAAGTCTGTAACAATTAAGAAGAATAAAGCAATCAATGAACATTTGTTGTACAACAGACTTATCAAAAACAAATAGTGAGGTAAATGGACAAGAAAAAGAAAGGAATATGATCAAGAAAGAGAAAATAGAAATGTGTGAAAAAGTTCATTGCATCAAAAACATGTTTTTTTTTTTTTTATACAAACACATTATACGCCAATTGGTGTCAGGAGAGTATCTGGCCGACAACTCCGTGCTGTGTGTCATTGCAGTAATAAACACTGTTTGCTCTGCCCAGCGATGTCATTAGCAGCAGCCAGGAGAACTAAGATAGCTGCAGCCCCTGCTTCCCTTTAGTTGTGCTATGTGATGGATTTTTGGCATCCCCGGCATCCATTGTTAGGCTGTGCACAGCTAAAGGAGATTCTAGAGGCTGATCAGCTCCTGTCCTGCGCTACTATTGGCTGCTGAGACTTTATAGCCTCTCTGCTCCCAGTCACCAGGGGCTGTTATTGAGTTTGCTGGGCTTACCTGTGGTAGAGTGAGTTTGAGTGTTCACTTTTGTTGACTTTTGCCTGTTTCGGTCATTCCATTTAAACTTTGCCTAAACCAACCTTTGCTAGTGACCCCGACTCCTGATAATTCTGTACTCTGTATCTGTGGGCTCCTTTGCATTAATTCCTGGGGGCAACCGAGTGCTTGGAGACCCAACTAGTCTCCCGAGGCTGAGCGGGGGATGCTATCGGTGAAGACTGCGGCATTAGATTGGGGGACTGGTGTCTGCAGAATACTAGTACTGACCAGGTCCTTACACTTGGCATCTGAGTTTTGAAATCCTCTGGTCCAATTAAGTGGAAAGTTCATTATTTTATTGCAATAATTTGTATGCAATAAAAATGATATTTAAAAACATAAAGGGGAAATATTAAACCACTGAAAGCAAATTCAGCTCGTGCTGTTTTGTTTTAGTTCTGTTTTTTTACCATTACTACAAACTGTTCTTCATGTTACAGCAGAATGATAAATAAAACATAAGACAATCGACATATAAACTTGTGATAGTAAATATTTTAAGGAAGTTATTAGACTGGATTTAGATCCCGTGTAATAGTTATTATTCTACACTCGATCAGGCTCTGATGTGACACATGTCTGTGGTTAGAACTGATGGAGGAAGAGTTTATTGTAGCGTCCTCACCATGGTCCCGATTATTAGCACTCTCTTAGCCGGGCACGCCCGCAGTATTGCCAGTAAGCAGTAGGCAGTATACATGTGAGACGTGTGGGGCTTTTGTTATTTAGTGACGATTCACCGCAGTGAATCACATTTATCGCTGAATCATGAAATTTACCAATTGATGAATGTTACTCACCTTGACTCAGCTTGTCATTTGTTTTGTATAAAATGTATCGTATTTAAATAAACTTATGTTCCTGTTTGATATTTTGGAGTTGATTTTCAAGATTGGGCATTTTTAGTGAATTATCCCTTGCAAGTCCAATTGCCTACCATTGCACTTGATCTCTGCTGAGATGTTTCTGCACCTTAATCGGTGCCGCCCTGTGGTGAATGGATTGGACATGATTTGGGAAGGTGCCGCCTCTGTATAGAAGGCCTCATAGCTGAGCTTGGAGGAAAAACCAACAATGGGGTCCAAGGAACAACCTGCAGAGCTCAGAGACAGGATTGTTACAAAGCACATATTTAAGGAAGGCTCCAAAACCTTTGTGCTGCACTAAAGGTCCACAAGAAAACAGCGACCTCCATAATTCTAAAATGGAAAAAGTTTGGCACAATCAGGACTCTTCCAGGTCACCTGGTCCTTATTCTCCTGAAGAAGCAGTTCCTTAGTTTGCTGTGAAACGCGTTGAGTTGTGATTCCATTATTCGATCTAATACATTGTAGCAAATACTAGCCTAGATTGGCTATTATAAGTAGTGGGGACCTTCGGTAAAAAAAAAAAGTACGTTGTTTTCTTTTTGCAACTTTAATGTGACTTTAATTTTCATTTTTAATCTTTGGATCGATTCTATCCTATGATGTAAATAGAGATGATCTGTTTTTTTAATATTGGTATTTTATTACTAGTCCTAAAAATCCCAGATTGTTAATTTTCTTTTCTTTGATATATTATTGTGGGATTGGCATTCCACTAGAATCCATTGGTCTTAATATTATTAATTGATTTCCTTGCAAGATGATAATTCACATTAGTAAGTGAACAGACAAAATGTATTTAGTAATACAATATGTAATTTGCTTGAGAATCAAGCGATCAGCTCACTCGGCATGCACTGAATGACCGGTACATGATCCTACAGAGGCCATCAACCAAATGGATGTGAGAATACAAATTTTAATACCATTGGTCTCTGTCCAAATTAATTCAAAAATATCAAATCAATTTGGCGCTGCCCATTTCCCATGTCCCTGTACTGTATCCTGTACCATTCCCGTCTATGTATTGTGTCCCGGACCATTTCGCTGTCCCCTGTCCTTGTACTATGTCCTGTATCAGTTGTTCTTTCAATACACTCCAATACTTTTGCTATGATTCACTTTAGGCTGTATATTAATTTAGGTTTATTTAGGTTTACAGCACAGTTATGAATACTGGAGTAGAAATTCCATAGAAACACAACTGGACATTTTTTTAAAATATATTTATTAAGCTGCTGTTTTTTTCTAAATATAAATCAACGGGAAGCAAAACAATAATTGTTGCATACAATACACCCAGCTGGATTGCCAAACCTTTCAGATACATTTTTGGATTTGAATGTCAATTACTTCCAGCAATAAACTTATTTTAGAAAGATTTCTACCAGAGAAAGTGACCTGGCCACAGACAGGAGGATCAATAAATTCCCCCAGGCTATCTCTTCCTTAATATAGACGTTGCTGCACCAAATATTGGGACCACTCGTGATGGAGATCATCTGTTGCAGTCATGTTGATATGGTAGCCCAAACGTTCCAAAAATTATTCTGACCTGTGACAGTTTATTCTTCTATTTGAGAGTTGGTTACAAATAAATGTTAGAATGGTAAAAGATATAAAGAGTTTTGACCATGCACATAGATGCATAGGTGTATAGGTGTATAGATGTCAGACCTTTCCCTGTAAAAAAAACTGATTGGCAATTTGCAAGATGGAAGCTTTAGACTGGGGAAGACAAAATACTAGAGTAAGACTTATGGCAATCAGCCTATAGACTAAAGATATGAAGACCGACCAAGTGAAACCACTGAATCAGAATCAATGGGAGGCGAAGAGAGATGCAACCTATGTAAAGTCTATAATTACATAGGTGTGTAAGTCAAGTAGTTCAGTAAATGAAAAAATATCTGAATTTACCAATCTGAGTAATTTTAGATAGCACTATGATGTGAACTGCAATGTTTGATACTCGATATTGACTCAGCTAGTCATAGGGAAGCAAAAATGTTTCATATTTAGCATAGCAAGTGCAAGCAATCCTTGAAATACTTAGGTTGTAGCATTGATATAGAAAGCGATTTGTTAATATTAAAGAATATACTGAACAACAGAATTATTTTGGTGGGACCGGGCTGTAATCCTTACAGTAGGGACCATGGAGGTAAGAGGAACAGATGACACTTATGGAATAGCTAAGGCTTCCGTGTTTCAGGTAACAGGTTTCAGACCACTTTCCTGAAATCAGAGGTTGCTCACACTTTCCAAGAAGATCATAATCATACTTATTATCCTCATCCCACACTTCAATGGTGTATGTTTTCTTTGCACCCAATTCTACAAAGTCAAAGTTAAAGGTTTCATTCCACTGGGGGGTGATTATTATTCCAGATGGTTCTGGTTGCTCTATTATCAGAATCAAACCCAAATTTCACATAACCATCCGTCTTTGAAAACCTGTCACCACGCAGACCCGTGGCAGACTTAATAGTTATGTGGAGTTTGCCGATTCCTCTTTGTGATGGACAACAATTAGAATCTGTGTATTGAGTGGCCGGACAAATGCAGGGACAGTCCTCTACAGGACTGGTGAAAGAGGGAGCGGAACATGAACAATTCTCTCTCACAGCCATGTCCTTGATGTAAGTCTCTACCGCAAGTTTTAGGTTCTCTTTCTGAGGACCTTTCAATCTCACAAGGTTGTGAATGGGTTCCAGGGAGTAGGACACGAGGCCTGGATCAGTTTTCAGGCTTTCCATCCAGTTTTCAAAGACTTCCTTTTTACCTTGTACAGCTGAAAGCAGATCGAATGTTGCTTTTCCTCCTTTTACCTGCAAATTTAAAGAAACATTTCTGAATTGTTTGTAATTCTCGGTATCTTCTAACAGAAAAATTCAAAGGGGTCTCAGGTTGTCATCAGAGGTTTTTTATCCCCTGATGAAGCGGATGGTGAGGTTTGAAATGTGTTGGAGAGTTCCGTGTACCAATCTGCAATCCATATGGGCCAGCACCTGTGGACAGCAAAAGAACTGGGATAGGGACTTGTTCATTTTAATTGGAAGTATGTGAAGCATTGTTTCTTGCAGAACTATTACAAACCAACGCCATTTCATTGCTGTTGGGAACTATCATGTAATCAGAGATTTGGTGGACCCAGAAGCTTATTGTCTGGGAGAACAATAGGACATGGAGGAGATTGGGCCAGGAACTAACTGTTTAAGGTAAGGTCAGATATCACCTCGGAAGGAACTGTTCTTCTTGTCCTGATAGTGCTTTGTACAATGGAGTGCTTTGTGCTGGGGGTTATCCAAACCACAAGGATGGAAATACATATTTGTCTAAACCAGTGTTTTATTATCATGGGAGGGGACCCCATGAAATTCCTTTTTAGGTCTTCAGGGAACCTCTTCTTCTAATTAATATATCCACAGCTCACAGTATATTAGTGCGGGGGTCAATGGGAAGAATTCCTCTTACATTGCTGGCCAATGGGAAGCATGTCAACATTACAGATAGCCAAAAATATCAATGGAGTCACGTAAATTGACTTGAAAGGCACAAATTGCTCAAGGAACCCTCAGCAACCTCTGGAGGAACCCTGGATGAGAAACAATAGTCTAAACTGTCTTTGCATGCTGTAGGATTACCATAACCCTTCATCAGAAACACATGATCCCCATCATTTTGAGGGGAATCTTTAAACATTTCACTATATAATGTGCAGGTACTTAACAACATGATTTAGATGTTGCTATGGATCCCCCAACTATTTCAAAGTAAAAAGTCTCATAACTTACCTCCCAGATCCGTTCTTTCAATGTTTGGTGAAAGCTGTCTCCATAGTTGGCCTTGTTTGCTTTTTGTTTGCAGTGATCAATTGTAGAAATCAATTTTCCTTCCTTGTCTATTGTGGATGCCGCAATCTCAGCTTCAGCATTGAGGCAATCCTTAACTTCATCTAATGAAAGACCATCCATGGTCACTTCACAGGTTCTGATGGCCGTCACCTCTCGAGTGTGCCACCCACCTTGGCTTGGGTGATAAAATGAGTGCCAAATTTTTCTATGATAAGTCTGTAGGCAGCCTTGGTGCTTACATTGTAGCTTTTTGGAAGATTTTTCAGTGCTTTGGTAAAGTGAGGAGTTAAGGGGGGATCAGAAGACAGCGAGAAACTAAAAGAATAAAACAGAACAAATTTTGGAGCTTCATTTTCAACTTTGAGTTTGTTTTTCATATAGAATAATATTTTCATATTTTCAACAAGAGTTTGTTTTTCATATAGAATAACGATACATTTATTGGACAAGGTGTCATGGCAAAGTACAAGAACCTATGTGTCCCAAAAAATGGCCAAGAGGCTCATGGAGAGGCAACCCGTGTTCTTCTAGTTAAGGCAACCAGAAAGGTAAATTAGGTCATTAAGTCTTTATGTTGACTGGACTCCAATGCCAGA
>NC_092864.1:3478398-3504406 GCF_032062135.1 Pyxicephalus adspersus | reverse complement strand
AGTGCTGGGTATGGCAAACAGGATTCCCAGGGCTGCAAGACTGAATGCAGCCTTGAGAGTCCACTGTGATCCCGGGACACTAGAGGTAATTAACCTGTAATGCCGGGGATCTTCTCAATGAATTGAGAACAGTGTGCGATCCCCGGCACGGAAGGTTAATTAACCTCTAGTGCCCTGGGGATCACAAACAGGAGGATTCCCAGGGAATCCTGTGAATCCCCTGTGAATGCTCCTGTTTTAATATCCTTGATCTTCCAAAGGTTTCTCTAAATCGGTTCGCCAAAATTTAGCGGAAGTTCGTACAAATTCCCTAGTGCAGAAACCTTCCCAAGTTTTCCCCTGACCAGCAATCAACAGTTTACCAGATGAGGGGAAATCTAAATCAACAACACAAAAATGACTTCTCTTTGGTACATAGAGCAAAACCAGAACGTTTCTGGTTCTGGTGAAACCGGGGTCAGCATACCAGTGGTGAGGGGAAAGCTTTAAATATCAATGGAAACCCAACGAGATGGTGGGGGTGTTAGTGGTCATCTTAGGCAATGACTTTACTAAGAGGTCAACTAAGACTAAATTTTTCCACCCCAGAACCAAAGAAATACAACTTAATATTACTTTCCATCTATCCCTATGTCAGCATTACCTGTAGTATGTACACTGTAGTTTATGGCTGAGATAGGAGTACTTGTCGTTGAGGCTTTTATTGTCAGAAAACTTGGCCATATCGGAATGAGAACCGGCAACAGATGTCTTTGCTTTCACCATCTTTACTGTAACATCCAGGCCAACCTTCCAGTCATTCTGTACAGAAGACGTGGCTTCCTTGGCCAGTGACACTTTCGACTCCGATACCGAGCTGACAATTTGTCTGGAACACGAAGATTCGGGTCTCCAGTCTACTAGGGCCATGGGCAATTTCTGCAAAGCGTTTTTAGCGTAAGGATTGTTACAGAGGGTACAAGTTTTATCAACTTACTGCAGGTTGAGGAGAAAAGAGCCGGTGGTCTTCATGGTCACGATGTTAAGTCCTTCACCCAGAAGAGTGTGACCCGGCAGGAACTTGGCTGTTTTGCATTGGGCTTCTGTGCCCGTCACACAACTATAGGTGAGAATTGGAGGCGTTGTACAAATTGACCGGTGGAGGATGAGGAACCCAAAGAATGTCAACATATTTCGGCGCATTGTGATATTGATTGATGATATTGATTGTCTCTAAAAAAAATAATAAAAAATTATAACATCTACTATATAATGAATCCAATAGTCCAATACCATCCACAGTATATAACTCAAAGGAAAATGATTAGTTTGGGGTTGGCACCCAAGGTAAAGGCCGTATGGATTAAGATGGGCATCAATCATCTATAATAAACATTTGGGAGGTTGGGTGCTAAGGATTTAGGTTAAGGCGGTGAAGGGTTTTATAGATTAATTGCAGGTTAAAGAAGAATTTTGTCAGTAAAACTTTCCTAACAGACATTTTTGGAATGTGAGACATGTAAAGTCTCTTCTGTCATGGCAAAACCTCAAATCTTACACTATGCAATTTAGTTGCCTTGAATCGGTCTTGAACTATGGTAGCTCCTTTAAGGGACATTTATTGGCCTAAATATGTACTCTGTACAGCGCTGCGAAATATGTTAGTGCCATATAAATACATTGTGATAATAATACAATTGGTCTGATTTATTAAAGCTCTGCAAAGCTGAGGAAGATCATGGGAGAACCTGGGTGATCCAGCAAACCTGGAATAGACTTTGGGTAGAATTTGGCAGATGTTTTTCATCCAGGATCACATTCATTCCAATTTCGCTGGATCACTCAGATCCTACCATGATAAGATTTTTTCTTGATCTTGGAGAGCTTTAATAAAGCCGACTATTACTATTATCACAATGTATTTATATGGCACCAACATATTACACAGCGCTGTACAAATCAGGCCAATTGGAGTCCCTTAGAGGGGGTTAGGCGCAGACTTACACGGCCGTGCCGCGCCCATTTCACGTTTGATTGTTGGTGATGAGAATCTAATACAAGGCGGAGAATGGCCGGATGGATTATCTGACATTAGTACACCGAATGTTGGTTTAATGGTTGTCCTAAATTAGACCACCCTAGGTAGGTACTAACCACATCCTATGAGGAACACCCCACATGACCGGACGTTTTGGAGAAGTTCTGACCCGGTCATCCAGTTGGACCCTTCAAAGTCCCTTATTCCACAAATATAAAATAATATAAATAAAAAGATGGGGTGAGTTTGGTTTTCCCATCAAGCTGACAATGAGACCATAATAGATGTCAATCTCCATAGTGGGGACACAGCTGACAGGTTCTATTTCTTCACTATTGCACCCAGTTTGGTGAATACATTCACTGCAATATTCATTATTATAAAAAACAGTGGTAGACCTCTATAGACGGCTCTCACCTGGTGTGGTCCTCAGTCTCTTCTTCTGCAGGAGCTGGTGACTCCCATATATATATATATAGAGTACAAGGCGAAGCCACGTGAAGTCTCTGAGGTTTCCTTGTTATCACCTCATCGTCTCTGACCACCGAATGGCTTCATTCCTGAGTAACGCAACACCTCCGAGTCTAGAAAATTCACTCTGCAAATATCGGTAGAAATACTTTATAAGATATATTACATTATAAGAAATACAGAGGACTAGTAAATGGGAATACAGGAATATACTAGGAATACAGCTAGGACACAATATACAGCAACACTTATCATTTTAAAGCCATCCTTCAGCTGAAGTGTAGTGACTCTGCCTTTGCCATCAGTCTGCTGCAGGCAGGAGGCAGCATTTCCTCAGTCTCCCCTACAGACCATTAAGCAGTCTGCTGCAGGCAGAAGAAAGCAGTTTCTCAGTTTCTTCCCCTCAAATTGATCAGGAAGATGCTTTTCATCAGTGTAACCCCCCCCCCCTCAATTGATCAATCTGCTGCAGACAAGAGGAAGCAGTTCCTCAGTCTCCCCCCTCCCCCATTGATCAGTCTGCTGCAGGCAGGAGGAAGCATTTCCTCAGTCTTCTCTTCCCACCAATTATCAATCTGTTGCAGACAAGAGGATGCTTTTCCTCAGACCCCCCCCCCCCCCACCCCTCCAATGATCAGTCTGCTGCAGGCAGGAGGAAGCAGTTCATCAGTCCCCCTTAGTGATCAATGAAGAGGGAAGCAGTTTCTTCATATCCTCTCCCCCAATTATCAGACTGCTCTAGACAGGACAAAGCAGTTTCTCTGTCTCCTCTTCCCCCAGTGATTATGTCTGCTGCAGGCAGGAGGAAGCAGTTCCTTAGTCTCCTCTCTCTCTCCAGTGATCATTTTTCTGCAGGCAGATGAAAGCAGTTCCCCAGTCTCCTCTTCCCCCAGAGATCAGTTTTCTGCAGGCAGTGGAAAGCATGTCCTCAGTCTTCACATCCCATATTGATCAGTCTGCTGCAGGCAGGATGAAGCAATTCCCCAGTCTGTTTAATTCCCCCTGGTGTTTAGACTTCTACAGGCAAGTGGAAGCAGTTCCTTAGTCTCTTCTTCCCCTAGTGGTTAGTCTGCTGCAGGTATGAGGAGGCAGCTCTTCTATCTCTTCTCCCCCCAGTAATCAATCTGCTGCAGGCAGGAGAAGCAGTTCCTTAGTCTCCTCACCCCCTGTGATCAGACTGCTGCAGACAGGAGGAAGCTTTTCCTAAGTCACTTCAGGGAAACATCTTCCTAAAATAAAAGCCCAATGTGTAGGTGGAGTACGAATGAACCAGTGACACCATTTTGCAGCCTAAAAAGATCATTGGGGGTCACATAAACTGACTTGAGACTCACAAACTCCTCATTGCAACCTCTGGAGGAACCCTGCTTGGAATTGACTGCTCTGGTAGACAAGGACCCTTTAAGGTTTAGGATAGGGGATATTCTTAGGGTCATTTAGGACCACAGATCAGCTCATATTGTTATGGAATGCTATGGAGGGGAACCGCCATTGTATGACACCATGCTGCCCTCCCCCCCTCCATATGGGTTTGAGTTACTGAAACTCCTAAAATGAAGAAGTATGGGCTTTTGTGAGTTATTTATGTCACATTACAAAGAGGAACCCGGATAAAAATCGTCCGTCCATACAGGGTTGAGCACTCCATATGTAACATACTACACAAGAGGTCCCTGTTTATAAATGATTCCCCTGTCAATTCATCTGAAATTCACTAACAGATGGCCCAATCTCTCCACCCTTCTTATTACAGTTCCTATTAAAACAATGGCTTATTCTGCCATCTAGTGGCCAATCTCAAAGGTGCACTGCTGTCAGAATAAGAAATGCTATCTGTACATCCCAATTATACCCCTTCATCAACAATTACCCAATGTCACATCCCTAACTGAAACTACAAAGGTGAAAAAACAGACATTGGGACTTTAAAGGCATTACTAATTACACAGAACACAATTTCTCATTATTCACAACATGGAAATGTTTATGGAACAACAAAACAAATATGTAATCACATTACAAAGCCATGTGGTGTGAAGTCTCATAATTGTGTTCTACGCGTTTCGCATGAACAAATTCCACTTCATCAGGAACAAGCAGACATCTATGGTCTTTCTTCCATGTAATGCTATCTGTATAAATGAAAATATAGAGTGAATTGACATATTAATTAATAGTACTTTAACAATAATCTAAATTATTATTAATAATGGATATTATTTTGGGACATATTTATAAATAGAGCCCATAGAATGTAACATATAATACAATATACAAAGACACCAAACCCCCCTGCCAAACTTCGCTCTCCCACCATCATTTATCGAATTGGCACAATTCATATAATAAAGTATAACAAAACAGTAATAAAATACAATTGTCACATAAATAATATATTTCCCTGTGAACTGAATAAATTTTCTGCAAATAATTGTTTTTTTTTTTGTTTCACTGAGCCCTCTGCTGGTCACTTTTAAGATCACACACTGAGAATATTCATCATGGGAACTTGCTTGGGTTTGGTGTTACCTTGGGTCTGTATTTTATTCGACCAGGAGATTGGTTATAGGGCCTGAAACAGAACAGGTGGAACTTCAACGATCAGATTCAGCATTTTTGTTTACATTTTTTGTTTCATATTGAATTCTACAATTAATTTTACCAAAATTCAATTTGAAAGCCATCACATTCTACAGATGACATTCCCATTATATCATCATAATTTTGTCATATGTGGTCCTCTCCTCCTCCTGTCTGTATCTGTCTGTCATTTACAACCCCCATTTAGTGTGCAGCACTGCGTAATATGTTGGCGCTATATAAATACTGTTTAAATATTATTAATATTAATATGTGCATGTCTGGATCTGGAAAGACGTTTGGTGAACACAAGGCGGATTCATTTTTTGTGGCTTTTGAGGAATGTTTTAACAATTAAAGGTTCTGCTTTTGGACATTAAAATAAAACACAGCTATCAATGTTAGGAAAAGGTTAATACGCAGTTCATATTCCATGTAGACTGTGTGCAGTTCATAGACCGGACACCAGATGGCAGCAGAGTATCAATTTACTCCTCGTATTCAGAGACAGACAGAGAATTCTTCAGATGGAGGGCGGGGCCACATTAAGGACTGAGAATGAGCACCAATAGGGAGAAGCCGTCACTTCAATCAGCCAATCAGATGCATGTCAATAAATGTATTTTCGAATGTCTTAGAAAAATGTTTTTTATTTTATTATTTGTTATTTTTTTCCTATTGTGTTATCTAATTCAATTCATTCTCCAACCTTTCATTCATAAGATCTGCCCCCCTGCTTCCACTTTATAAGATCTGACCTCCAGCTTACGCTTCTTTTAATCTGCCCTCCAGCCTTCCTTTTATTAAATCTGCCCTCCAGCCTTCCTTTTATTAAATCTGCCCCCCAGCCTCCCCTTTAATAAATCTGTCATCCAGCCTTCCTTTCATTAAATCTGCCCTCCAGCCTTCCTTTCATTAAATCTGCCCTCCAGCCTTCCTTTCATTAAATTTGCCCCCCAGCCTCCCCTTTAATAAATCTGCCCTCCAGCCTCCCCTTTTTCCTAAATCTGCCCTCCAGCCTCCCTTTTATTAAATCTGCCCCCCAGCCTCCCCTTCAGCCTTGCACAGTTCCGGCTCCTCTCCTGAAATTGCTCTCTCTGATTTCCCTGCACCCTGTGAGCTTCCCGCAACATGCAATAGATACTGCAGCCAATCAGAGTCCTCTTATTCATTCCAGCATCATCTAGCCCCTCCCTCCCCTAACTGACCCCACCCTTTTCAGTATTGGTTTTCAGTTCTTAGTATAGAAGCTCAGCATGACATGTGACCTGCTTGGGACCACCCAAACCCAATCAATGCTTTTAATATTTGCATAGCTCCTCCCTATAACCAGCCCACTCCTTGCATCTGGGAACTGAGGGCGGGCACTGTGATGTTTCCAGGCCACGCCCACCAGTCACAATCTTCCTGCATTGCACAGAGGAGCACAGAGACCCGGTGATGATATCGCAGAGTGTAAAATAAGGAATGGGATGAGAACAGAAATTTTTTATGCCATTTTTTTATATTATTATCAGAGAGGAAAGGAGGAGCCATAGAAGCCATTTCCACATCTACATTACTACAAGTTTGGTGACTGTGACATCCACAGGCTGCCCTGCAGGCAGGGAGAGGGGGAGGGGAGAAGTAAAAGTGAAAGGAAAATCTCCGGCTGCAGCTTAGTTTATGTTTCCTTGAAATTGGTAGGGGTGTCCCCGGAGTCCCCAGTGTCCCCGGTGTCCCCAGCGAGCAAAGTCTATGCAAGTGATGTGGAGGAGCAGTGACGCGGCGGGTGCAGACGGTTGGCAGGTATGTGATGATTGCTGTGTGTGGGGGTCCCAAATTTTATAGGACAGAACTTGTCAGCTTTGTTTCATCTTCTCTTCCGATCCAGTTATTGTGGACCAGCTGTGCATGGACTGAAGAGAACCAGTCACTCCCACACAATGGGTCAAAGTGTACCGGTCAGAAAAATCCTTCTGTATTCCCTTAATATAGAAGTGGGCTAGGATAATGTCACCAGTCTGCTGCAGAAAGAGGGGCATTTCCCCAGTCCACTGATCAGACTGCAGCATTGTAATAGCAGGGGAAAAGCTGCTGCCAGTGGCTGATCTGTGTCTGACATTTGTAAATTGTACAGTTTCCATGGTGGCTCAGGGTGATGCCTGAATAAAGATGGTTCTGTTCTTCTGGAGAGTAAAGCAGATGAGGGCATTGTCAGGTGGAGTTCTGTGATCACGGGATGGAAAAACATCTAATATTAGACCAGCGTCAGACCCCTTTAGCCCCCCCGGGCAGTCACCACAAATATGTATCCCCCCTCATAATACAGCAGCACAGATCGATGCACTATAACAGGAAACAAGTGATTGTTATTACAGAATGTTATTATTGTCCACAGCCTGTGACGTTCACCCTGCTCGGATCTGTGCTTTGCATACAGAGCACTCTCACACAGATACTTGTCTCTCTCTGCAGCCTTCCATGAAATCTGTCATCTGAATGCTTTCCTTGGTCTGCACCACCAGTGAGTTCACTTTACTTTTCACTTATTTTGTTTCACTCGTTACGTCTTTTGTTTGGACCCCAGAATCAACCCTAAGAAAGTCTTTGGTTGCATCCAATCAGATGGCGCAGAAAAAGTCGGAGGAATTGAAAATGCGTACTACAGGGATAGGGATCGTGTGATATTCAAATCCTATTGCACACTGATGATAAATACCGATCCCTATCCTGGTGTGTTCACATTGTAAAGTACCCCCCCCCCCCCCTTCCCGAGTCATCTCCACCCAGGACTATGGCTTGTTGACACCTGATCATTTTCTAAATGAGCACTTACCCCTAGGGTAGGTTAATACAGGGTAAATGCCTGAGACTAGAGCGAGTTTGGGGTGAAGCAGCTGAGCCACCTACCCATTGTAAAGAAGATAGATCTTTCAGTGATATCCAATTGGGAGTGATGGGCAGGATATAGGGCGCTGCCCGTTTTCTCATGGCCATCGATGGCCCTTGGCAACTATAGGAGCCTTCACTCATCTAGGAAGGCTTTCTGCAAGATTTTGGGTTGTCTTTGTATATTCATTATTGAGGTGTTGGGAGAGAAAATCTGGCTCACAACCTAAGCCATCCCAAAGGACAATCGGGTTCCTCCTCACCAAACTGGTGACATCATGACCAATTTCATCAGCTTCCCAAACCATGTAAGGGATCTTGGAGGGTGTGGGTGAGAATTTGCCCCATGTGTGAGTTCAGGTGCTGATATTGAATAAGAAGATCTGGCTCACATTCCAATTCACCCCAAAGGTGTTCAGTAGGGTTTTCGGTTGGGCCTCGGACATCTGGGTTCATTCTGCCTCGTGTTTAGTTTAGAGATCACAGCAGTAGAAATGAAAACATTTGCTAATAATGTCCGATCTCTAAAGTATTTCAGCATCAGCTATATTATCTGTGACCACTTCCAGGATTCCCCAAGAACATGGATCGGGACCGCTGGCTGCTGGTGCTCAGTCCTTTGTTCGTCTTGGGTGTCACTCTGGCCATCACTCTGGCACTAGGTGAGGATAATCAATATCTTATATGATCAGCAACTTAGTGTCAGACTGACTGGTCTGTTTGTTCAAAAGGTTCCAAACTTTTCCTGTTATGGATGAGAAGATTCATTCATTGATTGGTGTAGATTTTTGATATTTTAATGGCCCCACCCATGAGGATCCTGCATCCAATAACCCAGCCCACACACCTTCTGTATTCAATAAAACTGGACCTTACTGTTCTTCTTGTATGTTTTGTGCCATGAAGTGGGGACATTAATCTTGTCACAATCATGGAGACCAAACAGACACCGGGCAAGAAAATGTGTAACCTTAGAAATAAACTCAAATTTAATTACGATCATTGAAAACCATTCAGCTCCCCTAAAATTCTTTAAATTTTGAATGATGTAACAACAGATCCAATCTATGGAAGCCTAAGTCTTCCTATGTTAACTTTGTTGTCCTAACAGGAAAAGGAAAATTCTGGAGACGTCGAAAACCCAAAGACGAAGAATCAGCTGACATCATATTAGACGATACACTAGAGCACCAAACACCAAACACCAAAAATTTTACCTCGAATCAACCTAAGAAAGACGAGGGAACTCAAAAAGGTGAAACACCCCATGCAACCTACACTAAATGTCACACAATGGGCCCGATTTATGAATGCTTTCCAGGACTGGGGAAGATAGACTATCATGGGAGTACCTGAGAGATACAACAAACCTGGAATGGATCTGGTCAAGGATTGAAAACACTTGCCAGCTAATAGCAAATGATTTTCCATTCCAGGTTTCTTGGATCACCCATGATGATTTAGCTTATCCAGTCCTTAATAAATAAGTTCCAATGTGTTCAGCCCAACCGGCACAGATAAATCATTTATTGGGGGAGGAGCTCTGGAGATTCATTCACAAGCTTATTATAGCTTCTGGAGATTCCTAAAGAGAGATTCCCACCCCTGAGGTCCAAGACCCACCAGCCCGACCATGTGATGCCACCCTTCCTGCTGAATTTCAATAAAATACATTTATATTTAATAATTACACTGGGGGTCTATGGTGGAGACCAAACCTGGAATCAGAAATGTGCTGCCCTCCAGGGAAAATTCAGGCAAACAAGTATTCCTGATAAGAAAGCCAATCAGATCAGTCCAAAACGAGTGCCCCTGTGACAAAAGCCTGGAGCTCCTCCTCCTTTTGGTACAGGTTGGGGGGGTGAGACCAAATTAAGACTCATTTTTCTATAACCATCTGGTGGGAAGTTGGCCTTCTCTTTCCATCGTTTGCCCTGTAGGCTTGGTATGCTTCTGTCCACAGTCTCTAACAAAGAGTTATATAAAAAATGAGCCTTAATTTGATCTCAACCCCCCCCCAAATTCTACCAATGAGAGCTAAAAAGAGGAGGAGCTTGTGTTTCTTACGCCCACAAAACCCTTCACAGGGCACCATATAAAGAGGACTGAAACTTCAGATTACCAAAAGGATGGGACCTTGCTAGGTGCAAATAATGTGGAGGATAAAAGAGGAAAATCAAGACTAGGTGCATGAAAAGAAAGGGGGAGTTTAAGGGAAACAGTATGATATACAGTTAAAGTTTTATTATTAGAAAAAAATATACATATATAATATTACAAGTTAGATCCCATGGAACAGAACTGTTTTTTGTGAGTCTATAGGTAAAGAAATCAGAGGTCTTGTCACCCAACGCGTTTCGCCCATTTAGGCTTCTTCAGGGGAAATTACAAAAGGATACACGTCCTATGAAGATATATATAAAATATAAGATATATATAATATATAATATACAGTAAAATGCTAACTGTATACCATTGCCCTTAAGACCCCTACATTTTCATACGCACCCATACTAATACTCACTCCAGTTTCTCTTTTCTCACATGCTACAATACTACGGGATTGTAAGATTTTAAGACTTGTACGTTTTCCTTTGCTATATATTCTTATTATAGGGGGGTGATGACAGTTTAGTCAGAGGACATATAAAACATCAAGAAGTGCTAGCCATGCATTCTATTTTAGCATATTTGAAAGCTGAATATTCACCATTCTCATCCTTATCCCCCGTCTCAGGACCTGGTAAACCAAGAATCCCACCACCAATCCTCAGAAACCAAGAGAGCCACAATGGGTCATCCAGCGGGAGTGGGGTCTATCCACGCTCAGGTATGGAGGGACACAACACCTGTATAGATTTTGAAGTCCTTTGATTTGTTTCTCTATTTTTCATTGGAGTTGGAAATTGTTGAAATTTTGATTGCTGAGTCTCCAACCTTTATATCTGTCTTGGTGACCATTGCCATTGGTAGAGCAAATAATGGAAATGAGTACCTTTTACAATTACAGTATACTAGAACAGAAGCAATAATCTTCTAATGGGACCCTGGTGATGGTGATCACAGAAAATGTATTCTTATTTGAGAATGAATGTGAAAAGAAATGCCCCCTATGGGTCATCTTAAAGAAAACCTTACTGATTGTATTCATTCTCTTCACTATTCCATAGATATATGATTATCCACTTTCTATAGACTCTCTATAAATGTATATTTTTGTGTCTCTTGCCCCAGCAGGAAGCTCTCATGTTACAAGTAACCGACAATCATCTGTACAAAGTGATTCAGTAAAATCAACACAAGAACAAGGAAACCGAGTGCTACCAAAACCTATAAGTCAGGGGAAAGCCAGTAAGTCAAGTTCTACCAGAATTTCAATGACTATTGTGGAGACATGTATATTCTTTTCATTTATTTAAATTCTGATTTTATTTTTAAATTTAATGAGTTTTAGTTTGCTCAAGCACCAGATACACCATAAAGCTAAAGGTGACCATCACTATAAAGCTATATGAACTTCTTGGACATCCTATATGGAAACCATGGCCAATGATATAAAGTCCCTTTTAAATCTACATTTTCTTTAAGATTTTGAAGTGTTTGTACCCATTCAGTTTTTTGTATACTGCACTTTCTGTAGAGCTATTAAATCTGTGAGGTTTAGTATTGATGTTGAATGATAACACCTGGCTTGCAATTCCTATGAAAATGTATCTCAATGATGTCCAGTTGGATTGAGGTTGGGGCTCTGTGTAGCCACTTGAGTTCCTTTCCACCATACCAGTCCTTGTACAGGCACTCCATGTTTTGGGTTGATGACTGCCCCCTAGTGGTACTCCTGCACTGCCACCATGCCCCATGATCTTTTATGGGGGTTCAGGCAGCCTTGTCAACATTCATTACAATGTGGTTTTACTTGGTGACCAAGTAATTGGAAAAACAATATTTGGAATGGAACAATGGTAGGTGCAGAGAAGGAAAAGTGAGGAATAGGTCCGATGGGTTGATTGGTAATTTGAGAGTATTGGCAGAAGTTAATATGAAAAAGTGGGATCAGGGTATAGACAATATTGTATAAATCCCTTTACCAATCCCAATCACGCCACCTCACCTTCACTATCTCGAGTTATTTCCTTCAATGCTCCAACATCACCAATACCCAACAATAATTTTCCTCCACAAATTCCCTCTTCAGTACACTTACCACAGCCCCTTCTTTGCTATAAACACAATCCTTCACTTCAATACTATCTCCATAATAATTTTCCATATTCTCTTTCCATCTTTTGTCCATTAGGCTTGGTATGCACTTGTCTAGTCTTCAGAATTGAATTATACAAAAATTTGATTTGGTTTTCACCCCCACAACCGGTACAAATATGAGCTAAAACAGGGTGTCACGCATGGAGAGACGGAGCCTCCAGGGGGCGCTACGGCTAATACAGAGAAGGGCCAAGGTGCATAATCTTAGCAGGTGCAAGGTCATCTCCCGAGCCTCTAGTGGTAAGGATGCTAAGCTGCTGGATGCTGCCAGGTTGCAGTGCTTGGGCACACACGGGTGGGCAGAATGATACACAGAACCAAATCACTAGGCAGGAGAATGGTCAAGGAGGGCCAGGTTTGAGGCAGGCAGCAAGCGAGAGAGGTCAGCAACAAAGCCAGGGGTCAAGAAGCTGAAATCCAGGAAATATACACTGGTGACACCGGGGCCACCGCAGACACAGAGAACACAGGAGACACAGGAAGTGACAGCAGGCACAGGCGACATGGGGGTCACTGCAAACACTGAAGAACACCAGAACAGCACAAGGGAAAAGGCAGGGAAACAACAGACTGGGCAACAAGGGGTTAACACAGGAGCTGGAGAGAGGAAGCACTGAATTAACCAACAGGTGTAGAGGAAATGCTCAGCAGAGCTAGGGGGCTCAGCACTAGCGGAGACACGTTGCAAGAATGCTGAGTGTTATAACTGAGCCAGCTTTATGGCCAAGGGCGAGTAAGAGGCTATTTCCTGATTGGCCAGTGGGAGGGGTGACACTGATTACTATAAATCTGGAAAAGCCAGCACGCCCAGGGTCAGAACTGCCCGCAAGCATAGGAGAGAGGCGCCTGCACTTTTGCAAGGAAGAGGTATTTTTGACATAGGGTAGGGGCACATGGAAAGTGTTTAATATGCCCACCAATCTCTTCTTGGGAACCAGAGCCAATAAAAAGAATGGTGTCTGCACCATCTAATGAGACCTGAAACTTCAGAATATTGAGGAGATGGGACCTTTCCAAAAAGATTATTGGGAAGTTAATCACTTCCACCAATCATCTTCCCAATCATGCCACCTCACCTTTTCCTATCTCGGGGTATTTCCTTCAACATTCCAACATCACCTACACCCAACAATAATTGTACAATCCACCACAAATATCCCTCTTCGGTGCACTGACCTCATCCAATTCTCTGCTCATTAATACTATAAGTTCTATGCCACCTTTCTTTTTACCCTTTGCCCTATTCATTCCCCTCTCCCCATTCATCGTCCTTTCACACAACCTTACCATGTTCACCATGGTGCATGAGTACTGAACTTCGGTTTATTTCGTTCTCTTAGCAGAATGGATGGTAAATGTTTGGGCCGACCTTGCAATGGGCCTGTTACAGCATTTTTATAAAATTCCGAAAATTTGTGTAAATTTGGGAACTATTCCAATACATTTACAGCAATTTTTCATCATCATTATTGTGTAATCAGCAATAAGAAGCACTGAGCTCCGGAATTGCCTTTCGATCTTAGCTCTCCATGAAAGTATACAACTCCCAAACCTTAGGGCAGCAAATCCCAAGGATGTGGACTGTTTGTATTTTAACCTCAACCTATGTGCCGGATTCTGGGAAAGATAATTACAAGCTAAGGGGGATTGCAGGAAATTCCAGCTACAAGTTATGCTTGTATCATGGTTACATGAATTAGTAAAAAAAATGGAGCTGAATTCATTTTAAAATAAATTTTGTGTTGGGTTGTTCCAATTGTCCAACCATGGCAGCAACCATTGTCATGTTGTGATTCTGCAGAATCTTTATCACCCTGTTCATGTCAATGTTTTAGTGCCATTCCCATTGGTTCAAATACAACTTAAGGTTAAATTAAATTCTAGAATAATTCATAAAACCATATTCTACCCTTAGAAAATACAAGTCTAAAACAAGATCTTCATCCAACAAGTACTATCTCCAGAGGTCCGGAGCCAAGTAACCATACACAAACTGATGGAAATTCAGAGAAGTCCTCCCGGAGATCCAGATCCTCATCAACGCACAGTGGAGAGCATGCATACTCAGGTACCTGACTCTGTACCCTGTTTCCCCTATGATAAGGCACTGTCTTATATTTTTTGAAATGCCAAAATATGCCCTAGGTCTTATTTTCAGGGGGATGTCATATATTTCCATGAAGAAGACTACAGTACACATTTATTGTTGAAAATCACTCATGATCACTCATGTGCCATTGATTGTCCCCTTCTGATCACTCATGTGCCATTCATACGGTATTCCCCTTCTGATCACTCATGTGCCGTTCATATTCCCCTTCTGATCACTCTATGCCATTGATTGTCCCCTTCTGTTCACTTACCGGTACTTAAGTGTAACTCCGTTAGGGCAGGGATCTCCGTTAGGGCAGGGATCAGCAGCTTGCTTCCTGGTGCAGAATCGCGGGGGCGCGTGTGCCGGCTTCTTACTTTCAGTTGCGCTCTGCACTGCAGCCAGGAGGAGACACACACAGGATCAGGTATCAGAGGATGTCTTATTCACGGGTGAGTGCCTTATTTTAATTATTTTATCAAAAATCGGGGGTGGCTTATTTAATGGGGATGGCTTAAAATCGGGGAAACACGGTATGCAGTATATAGGATGGCCTGCTGCAGAAATGTAATTATTATGTATGCAAAACCAAAGCAACAGGAACTGAAAGGAAATTTCCCCATGTTGGAAAGTGTCACCAAAGAAGATTTCTTCTTTATTCCTGCTCTGGTGACAACTCAACATTTCATATTTTCCTTCACTGTTAGCCCCAATGACAACAACCACTAGAACAAACAAAAGTGATAAGATACTATTATATTAAATTTATTCCTTTTTTTAATACTATAATTGCTTCAGACAATTATACAATTCATAAAAAAGCTGAAATCATTGTTTCCTGAACAAAATGTTCAGATTGTATGACATATTGGTTACATGATCAGAAACCAATGGCTCTCGGTGCTTAGTCGGGACAATAGCTGCGACTCAGGTTGGCCAGACAGAAGCCATGCAGCCTCCACTGTTGGCTTTCAGAAAGCAAAAGCTCAGGCGATGGTGAGATGCAATACTACTTCATGATCATATTCAAGTTTCAGGAATATTTTGTCCCATTCAGATATAAATCCTGCTCTTTATTGCAGATAAAACCAGACGAAAGAGGAAGGATGAGGCTTCCGATGATCCCCCAGGGACTTCATACTGCCAACTGTCTGACACTAAAATGGGTTCTAGAAGATCACATTATGGAGAAGACCCAGCAGGGAGCTCTCATGCAGGTAATATCGAGTAATATCCCTTGAAAATACCTGGATGCTCAGCTAAAAAGAAGAAAAAAAGTCAAAAAGTAGAGCTTGAATAGAAAAGGGTTCATTATTACCTGACCCATCTGGTCTTCATTCTGCTAAGGTTCCAGGGCTAGTTTTACGGGAGGGGATAATTGGCCAATGCCCAGGGCTCCCACCTTCCAAAACCCAACCGGGAGAATGTCAGGGGGTGCAGAAAACTGAATTGGTTGGGGCCCCTATTTTTTAGCTGCCCAGAGCTTCAACTAGGCAAAGGGCCAGTGCCCAGGACTCCCACCTTTTAAGACCCCAACTGAGAGAATGGCGGCGGGGGGCAAAAAGCTGAATTGGTTGGGGCTCCTATTTCATATATTCCCAAAGCCCATTAGGAAATTGGCTAGTCCAGGGCTCCCACATTCCTAGACCCCAACTGACAGAATGGCAGGGGAGGCTGAAAGTTGTGAACCCTACATCATATTTTCCCGGAGTCCCAGTTGGCAGAATAGAAGGGAGCGGGGATACTGGGAGCTGGAATCCTGGGAGTTTTTGGATCCCCACCTTTTATTGCCCAGTGCCCCGTTTAGTCTGAAACCATCCCTGTCCAGATATATTGTTCTATTTCAGAAGAATAAACAAATATTCCTATACTTAGGCTTCCAATATTAACATGACATTTCCATTCACATATGTACATGCAAAAAAAAGCAACAAAAAACAAATGAGCTATGCTGAGAAAGGAATGCAACCCAACCTGATGATCTCCAGGGCTCAGCAGAGAAATCAAATATCCCCTCCAGGAAGCCACGGACAGAACAAACAATCTGCCACATGGTCTCCTCCATGATATCAGAAAGATACAATTATTAGAAGATGAACATATAAATACATAGGGGGGGTGGTACATGATTATAGCTATATGGCCATATATTGATTATGCTGCAACTTATTCCCAACACAACAAATATATGGACCCCGTGATACACAACATTGAATTGTCATTCCAAGCTGCAATCTACTTATACATTATTATTCCTAAAGTGTATTTATATAGTGCCAACATATTCTGCAGCGCTGTATTACATAATATAAAACAATTACCAAAAAAGTTCAATCAAATGATCAAAATGATCTTCACGTTGAGTACAAACACTAAGGGTTCTATTGCCTATTGTTTTCACCAAAGATACATTGAAATTCCATTGGATTCCACATGCTCAATTTAGTTTTCTTACTTATTTTAAATTTGTTTTCTCATTTTATTCCTCAGATGAGTAACAATCAGAATTGACATTTTTCTTGCAGAAGGATCGCCTCTGCCTAAAAAGTTCAGACCTGTTGAATCGGATCCGTGTTTTGATAATCATCCCTCCAATACTGAGGGAACAGCAGAGGAAGGAAGAATACACACAGGTGATGTATATTATTATTTTATATATTTCTGGGGGTTTCCTTTTTTTTTTTTTTCATTACATATCAACATGTACTAAAGACATAAGGCCTGATTTATTAAAGCTTTCTGAGGCTGGTGAGGATACACTTTTATCAGTGAACATGGGTAATCCAGCAAACCTGGAATGGATTTCTTAAAAGTCATTTGCTATATGTTAGCAAATGTTTTCAGTCCTGGACCAGAACCATTCCAGGCTTGCTGGATTACCCATGTTCACTGATAAAAGTGTATCCTCTCCAGCCTTGAGAGCTCAGGCCAATAAAATGCAATGATCACCTAGAATAAAATTAAAATATCACAAAACTTCAGTTTATTGCTGGATGGAAATAAAGACCCGCTTATCTATCTTTCTCCAGCAAGAATAACAACATAATCCAATATGTTAATCTCGTATAAGCAAATCAATAAAACGTTTGTTACATTGAAAAGCTACCCAGAGCATTTATTGGGAATCCTGGCACTGAAATAGTTACATAGGCTGAAGAGACAAAAATCCATCATGTTCAAACACAAGGAAGTAAATATTCATACTAAAGACATCTGCACATTACAGATAGATAGATATTTGCACTGTTGACCCAGAGGAATCCAAAACCCGCATAAAAACATATTTCCTAAAGCCAAGTGGATATTCTCTGGATCAACAGTCAGGTGACCTGACGGAGAATGGGAGCACTAGCTCTTCACATGCTGACTGCCATGGTAAGGTACCTTTGTATGTAGTGATGAACGAGAATGCCTCTTACATTCTCGCCAAAATTTCTTTGAACTTCCAATGGTTCCGCCAAATTTCAGCAAACCGATTTCACAAAACCATCGTAAGAGGAAAGTAAAACAGGTCGATTCCCAAGGCTGCATTTAGCCCTAGGAATCTCCCTGTTTGCAATCTCTGGGGCACTAGAGGTTAATTAAACTCTAGTGCACCGGGGATCGCCTGCAGTCACAGCTGTGACCGCAAAGTTCCCACAGTCATGTGACTGTGGGAACTAAACTGCAGGTGAACTCTGCACTTCCACTACGATCCCTGGTGGGGCAGGGATAAATGTTAAATGTTACAGATACAAATATTACAATGTCAGGAAGTTCTCCTTTGCCCATCTTCCCAATGATTGCAGCTGTGGCTGCATTCATTGAGAAAAGTGTGCGATCCCGGGGACACTAGAGGTAATTAACCTCTAGTGCCCGGGGATCGCAGAGGATTTCCAGAGCTCGGCCTCTCGGCTTCTTTGACTTAGTAATACTAAGTCAAAAAGCAAATTCTGCAGCAGAAAAGGGTTCATTGTCCTCTTTGCCATCTGGTCTTCATTCTGCTAAAGTTCCAGGGCTGGTTTTAATGGAGGGGGCAATTGGCCAATGCCCAGGATTCCAACCTTCCAAGACCCCAATGGAGAGAATGGCAGGGGGTGCAGAAAGCTGAAATCTTTGAGGAAAAATTATTCATTCATCATTCTAAATAATTTATTTGAGAATCCTACCTGTCTAATAAGTAAACCATTAGATCTTTAATCGTTGGCTGCCCAGGTCCAAACCTTCCTATCTATAGAGAAGAGAAGCTGGGGAGGGGGAAGTGTCCTTCATCTGAGTCATTCATTCATTCAGCCTATTTATATAAATATTTACCAGCTATCTGAATACCCTTAGTAGCTGATCCTGTAGCCTTAGGGGATCTTTCTATATACACACAAAGAAGTTGTGACAATGCACCACACCTTATCCATGGTATACTTCCAAATGTTATCATTATGCTGGGATGTAATGAAATGTTTCCTGACACATGTAACATATTATTAGACTTGTACACTGGTTTTACTTTAAAGGTGACTACAATAAAGAAGGAAACATCCCCACTGATTTCACTATAGAGGAGATTGATGATGCTGCACACCAGTCAGAGCCACATTCTAGTAGAAGTTCTCTTGGAGAAGAAAGAAAGATCACATACTCTAATACAGGTAAAGATAAGAATATAGGCAAAAACAACATTATTATTATGGTATCTAGAAAGTATAAAAAGCTTTGGTAGTGCACAAAATATTCTGACTTTTAACGTAACTCTAATGGCAGGACATTGGTCATATGATCCCCACCGGAAAATAGGCTCCCATCCAGTGCAAGCCAATCAAAAGTTCTGTCTGACACAACATCCAAATGGTCACTTCCCAAGTCAACAAAGACCGCATATTAAGCTTCAGCTTTGGCCACCTAATGCAGCCTGGGTAATATTTCTAGGAGTTTTCTGCACTCTTATACTGAACATGGTGCAATTATTTGAAAAAGTATTCTGTAGGAAGGGATTTTTGGCCAAAGCCAGTTTTACCCCCATTCTAATCTACCCTCTGCTGCTCTTTAATCAGCCCCTTGTTACTGATTTCATGATAGGTGTCTGTCAATCAAATAGGCAGGTCCAACACCAGGCAGGACTGTTGTTCTGTGCATTGATGTGTGCCAGAGTTCCATAACTTTTCACCATGGGGGAACCCTTGAAATAACTTTCAGGTCTTTGGGGAACCCCTTCTATAATTACTATATCCACAGATCACAGTACATTAGTGTGGTGGTCAGTGGGAAGAATGCCTCTTATATTGCTGGTCATTGGGAAGAATGTCACCCTAACTTGCAAGGAACAAATTGCTCATCGCTCAAGGACCCCCTAACATCCCCTGGTGGAAAAAACACCACCTTATGCAAATGCACTATAGAAATCATAGAAATCCCTAACCTTTGGAGCTATGTAGCCAGCAGAGATTAAGTCAAGTGTTCATGTACAAGAAAGAATACTTGTACTTTATAGTTATTCACTTCAACTTTGTATTCTTTCTTTCCCAGACCCAATCAAGAAGATGTTCCTCCAAAAGCTCATGGCTTTAAACATGACTGCAAGAAACATTTTTTCTCCGGATGAAGACACATCCTCAGATATGTGCTTTGATTTGAACCCAGAGGAGTCAGATGATTTGATGGATTCCAATGCCTGCAACCCTCTGGATGTCTTGTGTGATGTTCTTCATGACTCAGATACCTTCTTCCAACAAGAGATTGTCACCAAATTTTCTATGTGCCAGTTTGCCCTTCCCCTGCTTCTCCCTGCTGGTGACGGATCACATCATACCTTCATGCTATGGTCCATAAGAGACATAGTGAAGAAATGGAAACCTCTGTCATTAGTGGACAGCAGAGGGTTTATGGAGGAAAACTTGGTTTCCATTCCAATGTCAATTTTCTCATTCGTCAGACTGGGCAAATGCAGCTTATCAAAATCGAAGCTACTAAATCAAGTTTTAAGCCCTTCGGAGTTCATTCACAATTTTTTTGTCCATAGGGACATGCCTGGTGGAAATGTCCAACGCAAGCATTCAGACGGGCTGGTGGAAATGTCATGTTATTTCCCATCAGGAACTGAACACTCAGATATTTTCCCAGATCCTGTATCAGTCTTCAACCTGAGAGGGGATCTTGAGGATCATTTGAAACAGTTCGATTTCTTATTGAGGGTCTCATCGGCTGTGTTTGTGTTTCTGGAGAGGATAGACCATAAGCAATATGGATTGTTATCAGAGTGGGTGAGCCGAAACCCGAAGCTCTTCTTCATTGTGAACTTAGGAAATGGGAAGAGTGATACAGATATTCTGGAATACCTTAAAAATTTATCAACAACTCAAAACCTAAAGAAAGATAAATTTATTGTTAAAACCAGACAGATTAATGACACACAAGTAGTCAGGACCTTACAAGCCAAAATTAATACAATGATATCAAATACAGAGGAAAAGCCAACTTTAGAACAAATCGGCCACAGAGCTGCCGAATTAAACTTCAACATCGATGAGAAGTTTGAGAAATGTGAAAAAGCTAAAAACGCTGCAATGGAAATCATCAGTGCGATAAAAAACTTATTGGACTATAAAAAGGAAACCATGAAGCTACAAGGTGATCTATGGAAACAGCTGGCCAAATGTGAGAAGGAAATGTGCAGAATGAGAAAACTAGAGGACAAAGATGTGGAGGAATATAAGGCGCTGCTTCGGGGAGAAATAGTCAATCTCCGTCAGCTGCAAAGCCAACAAACTATGGCGTATGGGGTGAGACAATTTGTGCAGCACCTGCAAAGTTTTTCTCCCGTGGAGAGAAAAATATACCTGAAATGGATGAAAATAGAGCTAGATAAGCTCGGGAGATATCGGCTTGCAAAAGTAAATAGGGAATACCGAAAACTGTTGGCAAATTTGACATTAAATTTGGAAGCCCTTACGGAAATAGATCAGAAATTAGCAGATGGATCTCTGGGTGTTGAACATTTTATACGTGAGTTGGGGCAGTTTTATGAAGTAGAATGTTCTATAGGGAAGGAAAAAACGTTAAGCAGTTTCCCAACAGTAGCTGCCGATTTGTTGTTGGATGGGTTCCCAATGGAGCTGATAGATGGGGATGCTTCCAATATACCCATGCAGTGGGTAACTGATGTTATGAAAGAGCTAGGTAGAAAAATAGGGGGGCACTGAACAGTTAGGGTAATTACTGTCCTGGGAGTGCAAAGTACAGGGAAGTCCACCCTACTGAACACCATGTTTGGTTTGCAGTTACCAACATCCAGTGGACGTTGCACACGAGGAGCCTTCATGACTCTCCTTGACACAAAGAAGAACTTTGAGGAGGATCTCGGCTGTGACTATGTTATAGTTATTGACACTGAAGGATTAAAATCGATGGAATTAGCCTCGCTTGAGGGCAGTTACGAACATGACAATGAACTGGCGACAGTGGTGGTTGGGTTGAGCGATGTCACCATAGTTAACATGGCAATGGAAAACACAGAAGAAATGAAAGACATTCTTCAAATTGTGATCCATGCCTTTCTTCGGATGAAGGAAGTAGGGAAGAAATCCAGCTGCCATTTTGTGCATCAGAACGTTAGCGACGTGTCTGCTTATTTAAAGAACCGCAAAGCCAGGGAAAAATTTATCGAACAGCTGAATGAAATGACCAAAGTATCTGCGAGAATGGAGAAAAAAGGTTGTGTTACTGGCTTCTCCGACATCATGCACTGTGATATGGAGAGGAACTCCTGGTATATTCCTGGCTTGTGGCAAGGAATTCCACCAATGGCTTCCATTAATAAGGGCTATAGCGAAACTGTACAAGAACTAAAAAAGTCCATAGCTGAGTATCTAAAATCTATGCCAGGGAAGCCACAAGATATCAAACAGTTAACAGACTGGATAAGAAGTTTGTGGAATGCAGTGAAACATGAAAAATTTGTCTTTAGTTTCAGAAACCGCTTGGTCACTGAAGCCTACAACCAACTTTGTATCCAATACTCCAACTGGGAATGGAGATTCCAGAAAACTGCTCACGACTGGATGATGAAAACTGAAACACTGATCTTTAATTAACCTTCTGACCAGTTAGGATCCAAAACAGGGGAAAAGATACAAAGAGAGCTGAATAGTTTAATGGAGGAAGAAGGTCAAATCATGGCTAGATATCTGGAGAAATACTTCAGAGATGATTGTGACAATGCCCATGTTTTGGAGATGTTTAAAGGCGACTTCTCCCAAAGCATCAAACACCTCAAGAAAAACCTTGAAATTGTTCTTCTTGGCAAATGCAAACAAGCTATCCAAATGCAACAAGAGAAATGCCTGATCCAAGCAGTGCAAGAAAGATACATCAGCATAATAGAAGAAAGAGTGGCAGAGATCATGAACAAAATAAGAAACGATCAGAATCCAGTAAATGCAGAACAGTTACATCGGGTATTCGAGATTGTATGGGAAAAAGTAACATCTACTTTACCACCACCCAAGAGGAAAAAACGCAACATTGACCTGGAAATCGTACAACAGCTGAAACAAGACCTGCAGTGTGATGAGAGTTCTGTTATTCAGAAACTCTCCAATCTTACAAATCTTCATCAAGACAATGAAGAAGAATTCTCCATGAATGGGAAATATCTCCAAACATATTCCAGGAGAGAATGGGCTTCTGCAGAAGATCTGGCCATCTCTGTAATCAGGAAATGTAATGAAAGGGTAGCAGAATATGCGAATTACAAGAAGGACTTTAATGAGATTTATTCCCTAGAGCTGCTGAAAATGATCAATAATGAGTTGACGAGATCCAACATGTAAAGTCTTCAGACAACCAAACTCTTTGAGCTGGACCTTAAGCTTTGTGTGTTGAGAAAGGCTTCTGAGACGTTCCGGAGAATTCATGAAGACTTTATAAGAAGCAACGAGCCACGCAGCTACCTGGATGAGATGAAACCACAATACTTCTCCATATTCAATAATATGTTTGTCAAAAGGAATGAATGTCAAAGAAGGGCCAAACAGTTTTGTATGGTTTGTTTAAAACCAGCCATCACTGATCACATCAACAGGAGCCTTGGCAAAGAAATCATGGACGACATTCTCCAGAAAAACGGCCCTCAGGAATTTAAGAGTCGTCAAATCTTACAACAACAGGTGCTCAAAGCTTTGCTTGTTGCGTAATCCTATGAGCAATATGATGAATACATCAATAGCTATGAGTGTTTCATGAAAAGATGGATCTCACAATACCTCACCAAGCATTACAAAGGCCGAGATACCATTCATACAATGCAAGTCCGTATTATGGAGTCTCTTATATTAAGAATAAAACAAGCCCTTCATGAGCCAAAAAGTCTCCAAGCCGGGACAATAGCTGAGTTTTTGGCTAAATTATGTAACGTTTTGAAGAAGGAACTTGTCATTTCACAGAATAGTACAAAAGTTGTCATTTTCCAAAGCAATCTGAGTGACATAAGGCAGTTTGCACATGACATTGAGTCGTATCTACCTGACTTGGAAAAACTAGTCTTGCAAGAAATGAACTCAATGAACAGAGAATCAATATTTTTACAGCTGACACTGAATCCTCAGGATGAATTGTTCACTAAGGGGATGGGTTGCGGCATGCTGTGCCCATTCTGTAAAGCCCCCTGTGAAGCTGGAGGAGGGGAACATAAAGAACATTTTGCATCTGTCCATAGACCGAGAGGGCTATCCCGACATGTCAATGAAGAAACATGTGCTCTGGATCATTCAATATGTTCTTCCAATGTTATTTCTAATAAGAGTTTTAGGAATGCAGACACAGAAGGGAAACTCCACCCTTATCAAGATTACCAGAAATATTACCCAGATTGGGCTATTTACCCCGATACAACGTCCGAGGGCTCCGACTACTGGAAGTTTGTTCTGAAGGAATTTAATTCATCATTTGCTGGATTGTATAATGCCAGACCAGCCAATGTCCCGGAAGACTGGCACAAGATAACGAGGAAACAAGCACAGAAGAGTCTGGAGAAAACACTACAGTGAGCCAAAAAGAGATCATGATATAAAATAATAGGACATAACATAATATAGCATAAGATAATAAAATACAACATAACATAATACAATTTATTATACTATAACATAAGATACCATAAAATAATATAATACAACATAACATATTACAATTTAATATACTATAACATGAGATAACATAACATGACATGGGATAACATAACATATGTTGGTAATCCAGCAAACTTGGAATGGATTTCTTAAATTCATTTGCTCTTTGTTAGCTTCACCAATAAAAGTCTGACCTCTCCAGCCTTGGGGAGCTTTAATAATTAATAATAATAATTCAGGCCCAACTATGCAGCATATGCAGGTTCCCTCCTCCCACGTGTTGTTATAAAGGGCTGAAACCATCCTCAGACAATGATTGTTGAATGCATATTAATATTTCTTGTTTTCGCATTATCTTGGTTCTGTATTAGGAAAGGAATATATATGAAGGTGGATTATACTAGCAGCAAAAACACATAAAATGTTCCCAGTAGTATCAGGACACTCACGGTAAAAATGAAACTTCATTCTGTAGAGTTTCCAGCGTATAGAAGCCCCATTCCCTCCCACCAATCTCATTATGTATATTTTGGCATTATTTATCACAGCACTCCAGGGGTGGAGAATATAGACTATCATGGAGGAACCTGGGTGATCCAGCAAACATGGAATGGACTAAAATAATTTGCTATTCTTTGGCAAATGTTTTCAATTCTGGACCAGATCTATTCCAGGTTTGGTCGATCCCCTAGGTTCTTCCATGATAGTTTATCTTCTCCAGTTTTGGAGAATTGTAATAAATCAGTCGCAGTGTGTAGATGCCTAATATTAATCCAAGATTGGCCCCTGAGTCCTGGCAAAGCTGGCAGAGTTTTATTTGCAGAAGCAGCACTGGAATGGGGGCAAAACTACCAAACTCACCAGACGGGTATTACTATTTAGAGGCTTCCAAACTGCATTCATTGAGATTGAGAAGATCTTCTACACTCTGCTTGGCCATAGATAAAGTTTCATCCAGAACCGGTGCCATGTGAGCCCCTTGGCAATTATTGGTCTTGCTGGGGGAGAAGTCTACCAATGCTAAAAGTTATTGTCAGTTATTTATATTGCAAATAATTAAATGTAATGTACAGAAGATTGTATAGATTTTTTTGCCCTGCCATGGGGAACATATTCCAATACAACATGGGGGCTGGGCCCTGCCATTGGGGACATATACCAATACAACATGGGGGCTGGGCCCTGCCACTGGGGACATATACGAATACAGCATGGGGGCTGGGCCCTGCCATAGGAGACATATACCAATACAACATGGGCCTGGGCCCTGCCATAGGAGACATATAGCAATACAACATGGGGCTGGGCCCTGCCGTAGAGGACATATACCAATACAACATGGAGGCTGGGCCCTGGCATGGGGGACATATACTAATACAACATGGGGGATGGGCCCTGCCATAGGGGACATATACTAATAAAACATGGGGGCTGGGCCCTGCTATAGAGGACATATACCAATACAGCATGGGGGCTGGGCCCTGCCATAGGGGACACATACCAATACAGCATGGGGGCTGGGCCCTGCTATGGGAGACAAACACCAATACAACATGGGTGATGGGCCCTGCCATAGGGGACATATACCAATACAACATGGGGGCTGGGCCCTGCCAT
>NC_092864.1:3475108-3478368 GCF_032062135.1 Pyxicephalus adspersus | reverse complement strand
GACATATACCAATACAACATGGGGGCTGGGCCCTGGCATGGGGGACATATACCAATACAACATGGGGGATGGGCCCCGCCATAGGGGACATATACAAATACAGCATGGGGGCTGGGCCCTGCCATAGGGGACATATACAAATACAGTATGGGGGCTGGGCCCTGCCATAGGGGACATATACAAATACAACATGGGGGCTGGGCCCTGCCATAGGAGACAAATACCAATACAACATGGGGGATGGGCCCCGCCATAGGGGACATATACCAATACAACATGGAGGCTGGGCCCTGGCATGGGGGACATATACTAATACAACACGGGGGCTGGCCCGGGGGCTTCTGTTTAATTTCTTTTAGTGTTTTTTGTAATTTTGGTATATTGTATATTCTGCAATCTGCTTTCTATAGCTTGATTTGGTCAATGTATTACTGCAGATGTAAATCTTCTCATAAATGGGGACACCTTGTGGTGGAAAAAAGTACTGCAGGGGACAGATTCAGATTGAAGGAGTGCAAGAAAATATATGGGGGTGGGGGTATTTAGAGAGGGATAACTTGGACTCCAATAATAATGTATATAGTATTCTATAATATTGTATAATAACATATTCATAGCCTTGTATAGAGCATTACCTTGTATGTAGTATCATTACTTTGTAATTGGTGATTAAATGTTTCTGATACATGTGCAGCCATCAATATTTCCAGATCTTTCTGTGCAGCTCAGGGATGATCAGTTAGTGTCAGTACGCACTGATCAATAAATATTCCAAAGACACCGAGATCAGAATTTCCCACAATCCAATCATTATCACCGGTTCTGGAACACAGCTGAGAAATGCAAATTCAGCATAAAAATGTCTGAACATGAAGAACATTTATTACCATATCTGAATGTCTGTAGGGGGCAAGGAGAGAAAAGAGAGAGGATGGAAGAGGAGGGAGAGGAGAGGAGGAAAGGGAAGAGATGAGAAGAGACAGTGGAGGGAAAAAAAGAAGAAAATTAGAAAAAAGAGGAGAGAAATACTGAGAGAGAAGAGAAGAGAAGGAAAAGAGAAAAGGAGAAGACAAGGAGATGAAGAGAAGAAAAAAACAGAAGGAGAAGAGGAGAAAAGGAAAAGAGAGAAGAGAAAATGATGAGAATAAGAAGAGAGGAGGAGAACAGAAGAAAGATAAGAAAAGAGAATGAGAAGAGAAGTGAAGGAGAAGAGATGAGGAGAAGAGGAGAGAAGTGAAGATAAGGAGAAAAGAAGTAGAAGAAAGGAGGGGAGAAGAGAAGGAATAGAGAAGAAGAGAAGAGAGGAGAGGAGAGAAGAGAGGAGAAGAGAAGGAGAAGAGAAAAGGGGAAAAGTGAAGAGAAGAGAAGAGAGGGAGGATAAGAGAGGTGAAGATATGATAAGGAGGAGAGAAGAGAGGGAGAAGAGAGAAGAGAAGAGAGGAAAGGAGAGGAGAAGTGAAGATAAGAAAAGAAGAGAAGGAGAAGAAGAGAAGTGAAGATAAGATAAGGAGGAGAGAAGAGAAGGAGAAGAGAAGTGAAGTGAAGGAGAAGAGTTTAGACTATTTCAGACACTCTATGCCAGCAGATATTGGTGTTTCCCTCCTCTGGGCCAGGCAGTGGTCTGTGTAATCTGATCTCTCCTACTATCCGTGTCTATTTTAACCACAAGTTCTTGTTTAAATGAATATTCTTTACTTTTTAGAAATCCCCCAAAATGCTAAGATCGCCCCCTCCTGTCTGGAAATGGTATATGTCATGCATCAATGTGCAAGATTTGAAATGAATTGACATTTACAGGACATCTGTATTGTGATTTCCAGTATTGACTGTAATAGGGATAAAGTATGAGTACTCCTTGGGGTCTGTTTGTAAAGTAGTGAATCTGACATTCACTGAAACTTTTCCTGGAGCAGAATAAATGACTGCTATAGAAACACATGGAAGATTTTTCACCAGGGAATGTTTGAGTGAATGTCAGATTCACAGCCCCCCCCATTGTGTCAGTAATAGAAGTGCCTGCAGACAGCGTGCAGCTCCTCTCAGCTGAGTGATAGGACAAGTCCAGGCACAGGAGACGCTACAATACCCCCCCCCCATCACCGCCACAAACTCAATAAACCAATAATTCCATAAATTCATAGGGGGAGGGGGCAGATTCTGATCATCTGATAGAGAATTCTGTCGGATTGTTTCATATCTGAAAACGTCTATTGACCCATAAGGACCAGACGGCCCATTTTCATTGGACGGACACGGCGGTCAGAATCATGCCGAGCCCATGAGGAGCAAAGGTGAGCGGAAAGTTCTTTTTATATCTTCTGATAATAAAACTTTTTTGCGTTACATTGTAACTTCCTGTGAAGATGTCGGCAATCATTATCATTTCTATTGTGTGATACTTCCCCCGCCTCTAGATTGTAAGCTCTTCTGGCCAGTGTCACTGTCTGTATCTGTCTGTCATTTGCGTATTTAACGTACAACGCTGTGTAATATGTTGGAGCTATATAAATCCTATTTAATAACAATATAAAAAATCTCCTCACCTTTATAACTGAGGGCTGGGGCTCCGGAGGTGTCAGTGCCTGATATATTAATGCTTAAAGATTGCTAGCTGGACTTTATATTGTCCTTTACTAATCCCCAATATCCTTCTATGATTATCCTGATTAATGGGTGACAACTGTGTGTGAGATTTCACTGCAGATGGATGGCGTTGTCACCCTATTACAGGAAAGAAACGATCCAGTGGCAGGAACAAGAGCTGATAGAATAATGTCATGGGACAAGAATGATATCATTTTAATTGTTTATTTTTGATAAATCAGGGAACTCCGTCACGTATTTCTCTATACATTGCTTCTGTTGGTTGGTTGTCACTCATGGGGTCTGAATTAATAAAGCTCCCCAAGGCTGGAGAGGATACACTTACATCAGTAGAGCTGGGTGATCCAGCAAACCTGGAATGGATCGTGGTGCAGGATTGAAAACAAATAGCAAATGACTTTAAAGAAATCCATTCCGGGTTTGCTGGATCACCCAGATTCACTGATGAATGTGTATCCTCTCCAGCCTTGGGGAGCTTTATTCAATCAGCCCCAGCTTTGGATGAATATGACAGCCCGGCATTGTGAGATGGAGATATCAGCAGTGACACCCCTCGTATTATTCTAATGACAGAATCCTCCTCATGCCGGCAGATGTGTCACATGATAATAAATCTCCATGGCAGGCGCTGAGCTCCCATTATAAACCCAGAAGTC
>NC_092864.1:3430734-3474157 GCF_032062135.1 Pyxicephalus adspersus | reverse complement strand
ACTATGGTAGGGACATTAGATTGTGAGGGATAGTTAGTCACATGACTATGGACTTTGTACAGCGCTGTGTAATATGTTGGCGCTATATAAATACTGTGTAATAAGTCAAGGCCAATAGCCAAAAGTAAGTTTTTATTTGGGGGTTGTCACCCCAGATATTGGCATTATGGATTACGATGGGACTCTTGGCCACCAATGATCTATGGTAAAGGTTTGGGAGGTTGGGTGCTGAGGATTTAGGTTACGGAGGTGAGGTGTTCTATAGATAAATTGGAGGTTAAATTAGAAATTTTGCAGTAAAACATTCCTAACAGATTTATCGAATGGGAGACATGCAAACTCCCTTCTGTCATGCCAAAACCCCAAACCTTATTACATTGTGCAATTTAGTTGCCCCAGGTTGACTATGGGGGACCCCTAGTGGCCTGACTTTGAACAGCGCTGTGTAATATGTTGATGCTATATAAATATGGCGATGAAAATACTATGGGTCTGATTTATAAAAAATAATAATAATAATAGATTTCTCCAAGACTAGAGATGATAGACTATCATGAGACAACCTGGATGATCCAGCTGGTGCGGATTTATTAAAATCCTTTGCTATTATTTGGCAAGTGTTTTTCATCCTGGGGCAAGATTCATTCCAGTTTCGCTGGATCACACAAGTCAAGTTCTCCCATAATAATCTACCTTCTGCAGTCTTGGAGAGCTTTAAATTAGCCCATTGTGTATGGGACAACCTATGATACCGATATTTACCGGAATTATTTATCATACAGCTCAATGTTGTCACCGATTGAAAACTGTCCCTGAGAAATGTCATCCAGGTATTGCTCTGACATGCAGTGACTGCAAAAAAGGCCACAGGAAATGAACAGCAACTTGCAAAGGATTCAAAAAGTGACACAATGAGCCTGGAGCAGATAAACTATGATAGGAGAACCTAGGTGATCCAGCAAACTTGGAATGGATTTCTTAAAAATCACTTGCTATTAGTTGGTAAATATTTCTAGTCCTGGACCAGGTTCTCCCATGATAATCTATCTTCTCTATTTATGCAGCTTCAATAAATCAGATTCAGCGTATTTTATGTTTATACGGAGGAAATTAAAATTAATTAATAAATATACAGTATTAGCTCTAAGGAATGTAATGTCATCAGAATTTAGAGCAACTGTCCTCGGGCGTTGTTTTCAAGAATAGCAAACATAATTTGGTAAGGGAAAGATAAATTGACTTGCTTTGCTTGCAGTTCAAATGCACTTCATCAGGATAAGGAAAGGTACAACAATGCGGGTGAAATGCAGCTTCTGAACTGCAATGTGCACTGATCAGTCCATAGGGGTTTGGAAACAATGGGCATGGGCATTGCCCCTCATGCCCTCATTTACCATGGTTTCCTTTTTCTGATGGTCAGTGAACGTTATTCCATTATTCTAATTTTTAGGATGACGGAAATCTATTTTTAAATATGCCTGGAGTAATGTATTTAAATTAGTGCCCATTGAAGTCCAGTGGATTCGAGGATTTTAATACTCATTCCTGTCTTCCAGGGAGTGGGTTACACTGAACAGATGAACATTATGGATTCAGAACCAAATGGCTTTCACCTAGAAAATTATCCTAAGGAAGAACTCCATAAAGAGGAGGAGGATATCGGATCAGAGCAAAGCATACAAGAGGAGTTGAAGAAAAGTAAGCAAAAGAAAGAAAACGGCAATCAGGAGGATGAGGAAATCATTCAGGCAAACTTTAATCAAGAGCAGCAAGATGAAAGAGAGGAGGAGGATGTGAATCTAAAGGAGAATAATATCAGTCATGTCAATTTTGATCATGAAGATGACAGTCTAGAGCAAGAGAACTTTTGCCAGGAGAAAAGCTCTAAAAAAGCGAAAGAGGACATTATAGGAGAAGAGCAGCTTAAATATAATGAGGAAGAGAATGTCACACAGGAAAAAGAGCTCAACAATAATGCGGAGATCATTAATCAAGAAAAGGAGCTCAACGATAAAGAGGACGAGGACATCACACAAGAAGAGGAGCTAAAAAAAAATGAGGAAGAGAACATTATACAAGAAGAACTCAATAATAAAGAGGAGATTCTGAATCAAGGAAAGGAGCTCAACGATAAAGAGAAAGAGGACATCATACAAGAAGAAGAGCTCAGCAATAAAGAGGAAGAGGACATGATTAAAGAAGAAGAGCTCAACAATAAAAAAGAAGAGAACATCATACAAGAAGAAGAGCTCAGCAATAAAGAGGAAGAGGACATCATAGAAGAAGAAAACCTCAGCAATAATGGGGAAAATCTAAATCAAGAGGAAGAGCTCAATCATAAAGAGAAAGAGAACATCATACAAGAAGTGGAGCTCAATGATAAAGAGAAAGAGCACATCATAGAAGAAGAAGAGCTCAACGAAAAAGAGAAAGAAGACATCATACAAAAAAAGTTCAATGATAAAGAGGAAGAGGACATCATACAAGAAGAAGAGTTCAACGATAAAGACAAAGAAGATATTGTGCAAGATGAAGATTTCAACAATAAAAACAAAGAGGATATCATACAGCTCAACAATAATGAGGAGATCTTGAATAAAGAAGAGGACCTCAATGTTAAAGAGGAAGAGGACATCATACAAGAGGAAGAGCTCAACAATAAAGAAAAAGAGGACACCATACAAGAGGAGGAGCTAAACAATAAAGAGTAAGAGAAAATCATACAGGAAGAAGAGCTCAACAATAAAGAGGAAGAGAACATCTTACAGGAAGGGGAGCTCAACAATAATGATGGGATCTTGAATCACGAAGAGGAGCTCAATGATAAAGAAGAACAGGACATTATACAAGATGAGGAGCTCAATGATAAAGAAGAACAGGACATTGTATTCAAGACCAGGACAATAAAGATGATGTTGATTATATCAAAGATGACGAGAACATCAAGAACAAACAACAAAGCCTTGGTCACGTAATTGAGAACCACACCAACCATGAAGATGAGGGTAATAGTATACATGAAGTGAAAACAAATTCAGTGGTGGTCACTATTCAAGCCCCCAGCCAAGAGGAGAACATTGTGCAACAGAAGGTGGAGATAATCAATAAAGACCAAGTGAATAAACCAATAAATGTCATTACAGATAAAGTAGAAGGTTCAATTATTCCAGCATCAGAATCTTTTTCTGAAGACTTCTTCAACCATCATCAGGAGACAAAGTTGAACATATCACCATCATTGGATGCAGATGGAAATTTCTGGGACCGTAAGTACTAATTTTCATTTAATTTCATTGTTTTCAGGTTTATATATTGTTATTATAGAAAATAATACAATTTTAATCCTCTGTTCTTATGGTGTCACATGACAGTAGCAGGTAGAACTAGTGAGTTTTAAATCACAATACATTCCTGCAGTTATATTAGAATGAGACAGGTGCACTTGATGGAAAGTAGATAACATGGTAGGGACGAATAGGTGTGATGAGATTGCTGTTAGAGGTTTTTGGGTAATTGGAAGTATATCCTATAAATTATGGCTGTCTGTGTCCCTGAGAGATTCACTCTATTTGTTGTATTGGCTCTTAACACTGGGAGAGAAGCAATGCACAAATCCAAAAATTTACAGCAGTCACCAGAACAGAAACTCCAGAGAATCTCAAGGTCCTGTCACTTTCACCTGCACAACATCTCCAAAATCCGCCCCTACCTGTCCCCAGAGACCACCAAACTCCTTGTACACACTCTCATCATCTCCCGTCTGGACTACTGTAACATCCTCCTCTCTGGTATTCCATTAACCCGATTCTCTCCAGCCAGACTTATACATCCTTCCCAAATACCTACCTAACTACCCACCTGATACACAGCCTTCCCTTCACCCCTCTTCTGCCATATCTCTTTGTAGTTATCTTCA
The DNA here is from genome assembly GCF_032062135.1 of Pyxicephalus adspersus. NCBI lineage: Eukaryota > Metazoa > Chordata > Amphibia > Anura > Pyxicephalidae > Pyxicephalus > Pyxicephalus adspersus. The sequence goes on along the minus strand of NC_092864.1, from coordinate 3,470,241 downwards.
TTGGCTTAAATTTCACCTGAGAATCAAATTTAAGCTCCTGTGCTTTGCCTACAAATCCCTTTTCCTAGCTCTTGTCCCACCTACCTGATACACAAATCCCTCCACGGCTCATGTCCCACTTACTTTTCCGCCTTGATAGAAAAATACCCCCCTATCCACCATTTCTGCTCCTCCAATGACCTACTAATGCCTTCTTCACTTATAACCTTTTCCCACATATAACGCCAAGACTTCTCTAAAGCTGCAATCTTCATCCTATTCACATTGCTCCTACTTTTTGCACATTTAAAAGAGCCCTTAAAACTCACCTACCCATCTTCTTCTGTCTCCTAACCCCTCACCACCTACCCACCATTCCATATCCCGCTCCTATTGTGTGCTGTTCTCTTCCTCCTCTTAGATCGAAAGCTCTTTTGGGCAGGGTCCCCTGCTTACCTGAAAACCCTCTTTAATGTACAACGCTGTGTAAATGTTATCACTTATTAAATACAGTTTATTAATAATATTAATAAAATCTTCACCTGATCCAGTGATAACTGTCTAGGAGAGGCTATAACTGTACTTTGGATAGAGATATCTTCTCACTTCCCTTGGGGTGGTTGGAACACAAATGCAGGGTAGTACAGCAATAAATCAAATCCATTATTTTGGCCCCTAAAAATATTGTTCCAAAAGTTTTGAGCAATTATTTTTGTTACATTTTCAAAAATCAGATGTAATACCTATTTGCTGGAAGTCTTTTCTGCATCTGAGGATTCCAATAGGCGCTTGTGTAGGCCATTGACAAACAGTTCAAAAAGAAAGATATAATGATAACCTATAAAAAATAATAAACTTGAAATTTCATATACTTAGGAAATAAGCTGTTCTAATAAGTTCTTTAAAAAATAGTAAAATGCCACAGCTTTAACTTACCTGAAAAAAATGAATTTACTTAAAATGTTACTGGATCAGGATACTGATTTATGATGCATATTTTTCTCTTTAACAGTTAAATTAAAAATATTCAATGAAAAACTAACGGAACTGAACCTGCTGGACTTTCATACTTCAAAACTTAGCCTTACAGACTTTTTAAAGATTGGGCAAGAAAACCTCAAGAAGGCTGCCCCTCAGAGGATAGAGGATGTACCCTGGCATTTCCTCCGGAGTCTCATGGCCCTAAATAGCACAGCAAGAAAGACACGGCTTGATCAGACACCAAATACAAAACCAAGCACAATGCAAGATGAAGAGATGGATTTTATGGACGATATAGACATGTCAACATGCGTCCATCCGCTGGATGTTCTCTGCCTTCTTCTGAATTGTTCAGATAGTTTTCTGCAACAAGAGATTGTGACTAAGATGTCCATGTGTCAGTTTGCACTTCCTCTTCTACTTCCTGCTGGCCAAGGTTTGGATATAACTTTCATGCTATGGGCAATGAGAGATATAGTTAAAAGATGGCGACCACAATCATTGGCCTACATTAAGGGATGCAAGGAAGACAACTTGGTCAACATACCAATGCCGGTATTCTCCTTTGCCAGATTGGGAAGATGTAACCTTTCAAAATCCAAAATTCTGAATTATATTCTAAGTCCAGTCCAACAACACCATGACTTCTTTGTCCACCAGAACATGGAAGGGGCAAATATTGTGAGGGAAGTCTCTGATGGATTGGTTGAAATGTCCTGGTTCTTTCCTGGAGGAAGAAAGATCTTGGACCTTTTCCCAGATCCAATCGCAATAACCAATCTCCGAGGCGATCTAGAGTCTAACTGGGATCAATTCAACTTTTTAACAAAGGTATCTTCAGCCGTGTTCATATTTGTTGAGAGTATGGATGATCGAAATTACAGGGTTCTATCCAACATTGAAGAATCAAACACAAACTACTTCCTAATCCTTGCACCTCCCTCTAGGTCTATAAACATAGAGACCCAGAACCAAATAAAGTTGTTATACCCCACCCTAAAAATCAACAGGAAAAATGTTCTGGTGAAGAACAGCTCAGTTAATGAGGTAGAACTTGTGAAGAAATTACAATTAATTATCACAGACTTAATAAAGTCTTCCCCTTCTTATATCACCCTGGAGGAGATGTCCCACATTGCCGCCGATCTAGGCATACATGTTGATGAGGGTTCGGAAGAACATCAAAATACAAGGACGCTTGCATTGGAAATTACCAAGAAAGTCAAGAATGTTGTGCAATACAAGAAGGAAACCATGAGACTTCAAGGAGAATACTGGAACCAGCTGTCCAAAATGGAAAAGGAAATGTGCCGAATGAAAGGACTGGGCAACGAGAACGCAGAAGAATACAGAGCAAAGCTGGTTCAAAAATGTGCTGAGCTAAGGAGTCAGCAAAGTGAATGTGGAATTCCTGATGGAATATTCACATTTATGGGCGCACTCAAAACCCTACCACGTACTGAGAAACATTACTTTTTGAAGTGGATGAAACTATACTTGGATTCAGTCACCAGAATTCACCTCTCCGCACTTCAAGCAGAGTACAAGGAGCAGTACTACAGTGTAAACCCCAATATGGACAGACTGAAACAACTCGATCAAATCATTCTGAACAGCTCTCTAGGGGTTGAACATTTCATTCGAGAAGTTGCCCAGTTTTACGAAGCTGAAGATTTTCTAGCCAAAGACTGTACAAGTGATCGAAAGCTTTATAAACTGCCGAGTATTGCTGCCGATCTGTTGTTGGATGGGTTCCCCTTGGAGCTAATTGATGGAGATGCCTCCAACATCCCCATGCAGTGGATAACTGATGTACTGACAGAGTTGGACACCAAGACTGGAGGACATTGTAGAATAAAAGTGATCACTGTACTGGGGGTGCAAAGTACAGGGAAATCCACCCTTCTGAACACCATGTTTGGGCTTCAGTTCCCAGTCGCCAGTGGACGATGCACACGTGGAGCCTTCATGACTCTTCTAAAAGTTAAAAACAATCTATTAGATGAGCTTGGGTGCGAGTTTCTTCTGGTTATTGACACCGAGGGGCTAAAAGCTCCTGAGCTGGCTTCTGTGGAGGACAGTTATGAACATGACAATGAGTTGGCAACCTTTGTGGTTGGGTTGAGTGACATCACCATAATTAACATGGCCATGGAAAACACAGCAGAAATGAAGGACATTTTGCAGATTGTGGTCCATGCATTTCTTAGAATGAAAGAATTAGGTAAGAAACCCAACTGCCAGTTTGTTCACCAGAATGTAAGTGATGTGTCTGCTCATGACAAAAACATGAGGGACAGGAAGAAACTTTTGGAACAATTAGACGAAATGACAAAAGTGGCATCTAGGATGGAAGATAAAAGCAACATGACCAAGTTTTCAGATGTAATGGACTACGATCTTGAGAAGCACAGCTGGTACATTCCAGGACTTTGGCATGGAGTTCCACCAATGGCCTCCATAAATACCGGATACAGTGAAAATATTTTAGAACTAAAGAGGCAGCTATTTGAAACAATGAAGAAGCAGCTGGAATCTAGAAAACCACAGAGTGTGTCGGATTTTATCAAATGGATACAAAGTTTGTGGAATGCAGTGAAGTATGAGAAATTCATCTTCAGTTTTCGAAACAGCTTGGTGGCTGAAGCCTACAATCAACTGTCAATAAAATATTCTGAACTGGAGTGGAATTTTCGTAAGAGAATGCACAAATGGATTATTGAGGCTGAAAATCAAATCCTAAATCAGATGGCTTTAGAATTCGAAACTGAAATTTGGACAGCATTAAAAGAGGAGATGTTTCAAGTGCTTCAAGAAGAAGAGAAGGTCATGCTGCAGGCTTTAAATGAATACTTTGAGAGTGGGAACAAATATGTGCACCTTGTCGAGAGGTACAGAGAAGATTTCTTTAGAAGTGTAATAATACTTAGGAACGAAGTAGAAGACAATCTCACTATCAAATGTGAAGAAGTCATTCGGATACAAAAAGGCAAACATGACATACAGTTTGTCCAAGACAGCTATCTCAGGATTATTGAAGAGAAAGCCACCAGCCTCTTGGACAACTGCAAGAAAATCAAACATCAGCTCAGTGATGAGGAACTGAAATCCGAGTTTGAGGTCATGTGGAATAAAACCATATCTGGTTTACAGTTCAGCAGTTTAAAGAAGCAGAATGTCAGCCAAGAAATGATTGACCAACTCAGGAAAGACATGAGGAACAAAGCAGGATACATTAATGAAAAGCTGAATGAAATAAAAAGTCTTGATGATTATGGGCACAATGGTTTGGACTTGGAGAAGAAATACCGGCAGAGCAGTTGGTATGAAAATATGCCGGAAGTTAATAATCCAGAATACTGGAAAAAAGTGAACAATCTTGTGGTTTCTTTAAAGGAGCAGTGCAATCGTCACGTAACGGAGCAAGCAAACACAATGAAAGATTACGATCCAACCTACTGCCAAGAACTTCTCAAGTTAGTTAACCAAAGACTCAACCAGGAAGATGTTAGGAGTCTTCATCTCACACCATTGTTTGAGTTGGATCTGAAGCTTCTACTGATGGGTCAAGCAGCTCCAATCTTCCAGAAGAAGCACAAAATTTTTTTCCAGGAAAATAACATGAAGTCTTACCTGGATAAAATGAAACCTCAATACTTCTCCACATTTCAAAATGTCTACCAAGAGAACGACGAATCAAAGGTCAGAGCACAGAAATTCTGTGAGGTGTGCCTGAAGCCAGCTCTTTCAGAATATGTCTACAAAAATTTGGGTGGTGAAATTGTGAATGACATATTAACCAGTGGAGATTCCATCAGGTACAGCAGCAGAACCTTCTTCCAGTACAATCTGCTGAAAGAACTTTTAGAAGACCACAATTTTAATAGTTACATAAAATACAACAACCATTATGAGACCTTCGTAAAAAAATGGATTATCAAATTTATCACCAAAAAATACAAAGATTCCACCTCCTTGGAATCCCTCAAATCAATTATTCTCGCCTGCATCTCAAGAAAGGTAAGACAAACCCTGAAAGATCAGAGAGTGCCAGGAACGTCCAATGTCTCCCAATGTTTGAAAACATTTTGCTCGATTCTAAAGAAGGATTTGGTCATCATTCAGAATGAGCTGAAGGTGATTGCATTTCAGAACAATGCACGTCCTGTTCAGTTTTTAGCTGATATTGAGGAGTTCCTAGAAGGTGTGGAAAAGGAAATCATCACAGAAATTAAACATTTTACTATCGAATATGTGCTGAACAAGACAACCCTGAAACCGCAAGATGAGTTGTTCAAGAAAGTCTTCGGATGTGGGAAGCAATGTCCATTCTGTAAAGTCCCCTGTGAGGCCGGTGCAGCTAATCACAAGGAACACTTTGCATCTGTTCATCGGCCTCAAGGTTTAGGTACGTACCGGTGTATGGAATCAAAAGAACTCTCGCATTCCATATGTACCACCGACGTGATTGGAAACACTACATTCATAAATTCAGACACTGACTGGAAACCCCGACTTTACAGAGATTATCGGAAAGTTTACCCCGACTGGACAATACAGCCTGATGCCACCATTGGGGCCTCTAATTACTGGAAATATATCTTCAAGGAGTTTAATAAACAATTTTCAGATTACAGCAACGCCAAGCCGGCTGACCTACCAAAGGACTGGTATCAAATCACCAAGGAGCAGGCTCTGCAAAGTCTAAAGGAATCTTTCAACATGAATTAAGTTGGAGCAAAGTTCATGATTGTACAATATGGTCAAACACACGACAACCAAAACCAAAAAAGGAAAGAACACATGAACCAAGGGCGATTGTTTTTTACCGTAATGATTTGTGAGTGTGAAGGTCAACAGTCACCTGACAATCACCAGGCATGGTCAATGGATCCAGAATGATATATGTCTTAGGGAGAAAGTGGTTTGCAGTCCCTTCTCTGGAACTCATGAAACCTCTACTGTGGTGTTTCTCATCCAGGGTTTCACGGAACTCTGGGATTTCTCCAGACATTGGTAGGGGTTCCTTGAGCAATGTATGTATCTCAGGACTTTTTAGCAGACACCGATGATCTGTAAGGTTGACATTCATCCCAAAGGCCAGCAATGTAAAAGGAATTCTTCTCAGTGACCACCACACTAATATACTATGAGCTGTGTATATATTAATTATGGGAAGGGTCCTTGAAGATCTGAAAGATACTTCAAAGCCCCCCCTTGTTAATAAAGTTCGAGAAGCTGATGTACCTAGCTCAGTTGTAATATAAGACTCCATTTATATGGCACACAGGCAGACATGTTAAAAAAATACCTTCTTGGTTTTGCTCCTCACTAGCTTCTGTGGCCCATTCGTCGATGTTAAATATTGGTATTTCTCTGCTTTCACATAACAATACACTAAAAGGAGAAATTAATTGCACATTGCTAAAGCTCACAACCCCAAATACAGTGGTGGGTGGGAAACCCTGGATTGAGGTGGACAACATGAAACATCGGGAGATATGGCAGGGGGGATTCTTAGTGTTGGAATGTCCAAGACATGATACTAAACTAAAAAAACATCACTGTTGGGTGGACATCTGCTACTACAAAGGTTTAAAGTAATCAAAAATCAAAAAGAAAAAAAAAACAAGAAATCAGTAACACCTTACCTGGGGTCAGACAATGGAAGCTTCCAGCAGCTGAGTATTTAGCTATTGAGGGATCATTTGAAAAGCATTTGGCTATTTCCCAATTGGGAGCTACAGGAGTGACTACAACCAGCCATGCAGCCAAGAGCAATTTATTTTCTATTTATCCAAAAAATTATTGGGGACTGGATGTCCACTGCATAAAAGCTGATTCCATAAAGGCCATAATCCATGTATTATCCATAATGGCTGATTCCTGGAACCCACACAAAGACAACCCATGGCGAACAACCCTGGAACCCACAGATGTAGGACAACTCTCAAAAGACAACCCTGGAACCCTTCAAGGACAAACCATGGAAGACAACCCTGGAACCCACAGAAGTAGAACAACTCTCGGAGGACAACCCCGGAACCCTTAAAAAAAAAAAAAAAACATGGATGACAACCCCAATTAAAAGAAGAAGGACAACCCACTAAAGACATTACTAGAACCCACAAACCAATGACAACTCATGAAGGACAACTACGGTATGGAAACCACAGAAGGTGGCAACCCATGGAGGACAACCCTGGAACCCACAGGCGTAAAACAACTCTCGGAGGACAACCCTGAAGAAGATATTAGAACAAATCATGGAAGACAACCCTGGAACTCAAAGAAAAAGGACAACTCACTAAAGACATGCCTAGAACCCACAAATCAATGACAAACCATGGAGGACAAGTCTGAAATTGACAGAAGATGGCAACCCATGGGGGAGAACTCGGGAACTCATTGAAGAATAACCCATACCATACGGTATGGAACCCACAGAAGGTGGCAACCCATGGAGGACAACCTTGGAACCGATGGAAGAGAACAACCCATAGAAGATAAACCCACAGAAAAGGACAAATTATTGGGTATAGCCCTGTAATTCATATAGAAGGATAGCGCATTGAGGGAAACTCTGAAACCTTTAGAAAAAGAACAACCCATGGAGGACAACCCTGGAACCCACAGACATAGAACAACTCCAGGAAGAAGAGAACAACCCTGGAACTCCTAAAAGAACAAAGCATGGGAGACAACCCTGGAACTCAAAGAAGGACAACCCACTAAAGACATCCCTAGAACTCACAAAACAATGTCAACTCATGAAGGACAACTATGGAACCCACAGAAGATGGCAACCCATGGGGGACAACGCTGGAATTCATAAAAGGACAAAGAAGAAAAATTGACAACCTATTGAATACCTCTTGCCCCTTTGAGGTACCCATGGCTGAGGACATTTTTAGCCCTTTCTACCCTTCGTTTTGGGACTGTTGGTTGTCAGCATTTCTCAAGTCCCCCGGCTCTGCGTCTGATGGTCCTTGAGATGAATTGAGAGACTTGTACTCTAATATGAATTAGTAAGAGATTTTTTTTGAATTTTACAACTGGCATCAATCATTGAATGAAATTTGGGATGTTTCTCGATTTGTGGGCTGTGGTCTTGGCTGGTCTGCTCCCTTTGTACCTGCCTCTGCATTGGGTGACAAATTGTATCCTTTATGTTGCCAATTTTGTTGTGCTGAGGTATTACCCTGTGTTGAACCCTTTTCCTGAAGAAGTGCCTCTTTCTGCGAAATGCGTTGGATAAATGACAACCTCAGCAAATGTTGCTAAGATGTTCTTTTTATAAATGGGAAACGAATCTTTTATTGATGTTTTTGTTGAAGTAAATTGTAATAAAATATTTCATTTTTATGAAAATTAATTGTTGTGAAAGTCCCACCTTGTTTGCCTCTTTCCTGTTCTTCAACCTATTGAATACAACCCTACAACCCTAGTATTTATAGGAAAATCAAAGGAGAACAACCCTGGAAATCATAGAAAAAAAACAACCCTCTGAGGGGAACCCTGGAGGCCACAGAAAAATATCGACTCATAGTGAACAACCCTGGAACCCATAGAAGAACAACCCATGGAGGACAACCTTGGAACTGATAGAACAACCCATGGAAGGCAACTCTGAAACCCACAGAAGAGGACAACCTTGGAACCCACAGAGGACAATCATGGAACCCAGGGAAGATGACAACCCATGGAGGACAACCTTGAAACTGATAGAACAACCCATGGAAGGCAACTCTGAAACCCACAGAAAAGGAAAACCTTGGAACCCATAGAGGACAATCATGGAACCCAGGGAAGATGACAACCCATGGAGGACAACACTGGAACCCATAGAAGAAGGGCAATGTCCAGCTTTGTCTGCTTTTACAGTCCAAAATCTTCTCAAATGCCCTTATCAGCAGCCCAACCCCAAATGTTTATTGTATATTATTTTAATACACCCAAATTTTATTTCTCCTGTCCATATTTAAATTTGATACCTAATATTCAGATCAGTGTTTCCCCACCGGTGTATCATGGGGTTACCCTTAAAAATACTTTCAGGTGTTCAGGGCCTCCTTTCCTTAATTACTATATCCACAGCTCACAGTATATTAGTGTGGTGGTCAGTGGGAAGAATTCCTCTTACATTGCTAGACATTGGGAAGAATGTCACCCTTACAGCCAAAAAGATCACTAGTGTCATTTATACTGACCTGAGAGGTACAAACTGCTCATTGCTCAAGGAACTCCTAGCGCCCCCTGGGGGAACCCTGTGTGGGAAATTGACCCAGATGTGGAGCTGGGAAATGGAGTCAGGTGCTGCAGGGTTCAAAACAACACAACTTTTTTGTCCCCATGTGACATAGCTCATTGTTGGTGGGATCAAAGTCATATGGGGACACTTTAGGTAATTGTGTGTCTGTGTGAGGGAATTTTTCGCCAGCATTCTGCAGTTGGGCTGAGGTTGTATTTGTCGTTAATATTGTGGTAAATGTGTCACGTCATGTTTTTAGATATCATCAATAAAAAATGTTTAAATATAGAGGACACCAAAGGCTTGGAATTTTTGTCAATCCAGTCCGGAGATTTACTAAGCTCTGCCTTTCAGCACATCTCATTAGGTAACATTGTGGGTCTGGTCCCCTCACACAGCCTGTGATTGGACAAAATAGCAAAATCATCTCTGCTCTCCCCACCTCTCCGCAAAGTCCCTAACTCTTCCTGTGCACCTCAGTTCTGAGTATTGTTTTTTCTTTAAGCTTACAGAAAATGAGAATTGTGCTGAGTGCTGGCACATGACTGCTGCAGCCCAACTGATTGGCTCCTGGTGGTGTTTCTCTGTCCCCCACCCTGAGCTCTGCGGCATGGGAAGGGGTTACTGACGCTGGAAGGGATACTGAGGATTGGTCACACCTGCCCTTGGTCACCAGCAGCTACCATAAGCATGCAGATTGATAATGCCCCTCATAAAGTGGAGGGGGCACTCGCCCCAGATGGGATGACCCATGAGTGGGGGGGTGTGTGAGGAGCCAATATTGGGCTCATTTCATCAATCGATCAATTCCATTTGTTTTACCGGTCACATCTCCCAATGACTGAGATTGTCACTTCCCTACAATAGATGTCATGTACACAGCAATCTCTGGTGACTCTGACCTCTCCCCATCCCAGCGTGACAGTGTCCCCACCTTGACACTTCTGGTCAGGTGTTCATGTTACCTGCGGTTGGGTTCTGGTTCCATTCTCCCAGCCCTACGTCATTACAGAACTCAGCAAGTGACATAAGTGTTGGAGGAAAGAAGCGGGAGGCTTATCTGTGCCCCTCACCAACATGAAAATATTATCATTATACAACCTAGAAGTGTATTCACTGGGTCTCTGTACTTCTCTATACAATGCACTCACATCATGACCAGTGGGCGGGGCCTGTTCATGGCTTCCTATACACCTCAATATTCCTCCCAAGAGCCCTGATTGGAGGAAGTGGCTAGGCTCTTGGGAGGAGCTATGCAAATATCAAAATGCCTTGTCAGTCTGGAAGAGTGGGCGGTCCCAGACAGGCTGAATTTGCGTGCACACTGCCCTAAGTAACACCCACATAAGATGACAAACCTGCATGGTATGAGAGGTGAAATCCAATTACTGAAAGGGGCGGGACCAGCAACAGTCAAGCAAGGGCGGGACAGGCAGGGGTGGGGCTAGTGAAAAGCAGGGACAGACAGGCCAGGGTGGCAGGGCCTAACGAGGGGTGGGGCCAAAGATAGGCATACAGGTGAGGAAGGGGCTAGGGGAGGTGAAGCCAGGAACAGGTAAGGGCGAAAGGACCAAGTGAGGGGTGGAGCTAAGGAGAGGCAGGCATGGGTGGGAGAGTTATTAAAAGGGGTGGAGCCAGAGATTAGCAGACAAGGGAAGAAGGGCCAAGTAAGGGGTGGAGCCAGAGATTGGCAGGCTTGGGAGGAAGGGCTAAGTGATGGGCGGAGCCAAGGAAAGGCTGCCAGGAGAGGGCGGGGCTGGATGATGCTAGATCCCATGGCATGGACGGTTTCAAGGCTGTGGATAACAACAAAAGTGTGCAGATTTTTGTTTTTTTAATGAAAAACATCCACTTTATTACAAGTCAACGCCAGGCTGTGATTGGTAGCAGCTCAGGTGAACCCTTTTGGCCCTTAGTAGCCCCACATGTGGCCCCGTGTGTCCGTCACAGACATTCTCTGCTGATACAAAGGCAGATCAATCAATTCCTGAGGCTCGCTTGTCACAATACAAAACAAGTGAAATTCCTGGAAGGGCCAATTCCTGAGAGTGTGCTGATTGGCCGCGTTATCCCCCCTAAACAGGGCCTCAGGGGGAATATTTCAGGGGTGACCCCTCCAGCTAAAACCGCAGCGAAACATTGATAAAAGTAACAGATCTCTATAAAAATTGTAACACTGTCACATGAAAAAGTCCTGAGTGTTGATTGGCTGTGGATGTGATGTAATCACCAAGGCCACGCCCCCTAGGTATCAGTGCGCCTTGCTCTTCTTGTTCTTCTTCTTCTTGGTGGGTTTGGCGGTCAGCGATCGGAGCCGCACCACGTTCAGCAGCAGCAGGGAGAAGTTCAGGGCGTACGTGGTGATACAGATGACACAGAAATCCTCCAGGATGTAGAAGAGGACGTAGGCCAGGAAGACGGAGCCGGCGATGGACAACAGGGAGGTCACCAGAAGGGCGGCAACCGCGGCCACTGACGGCACGAAACCTGAGGAGGAGGAGAGACAAGAGAGTGACAACGTGATGGGAGGGATTATCCAATCAGAAGGAGAGCCACTCGTCAGGGAACAAAATGTCCGGCTATAAGTCAGAGGTTACATGATGACGGCCGTATGTATGTCGGGGGTTTTATGATGTCGGTCGGGGGTCATATGATGATTGTATGTCGGGGGTCGTATGATGACGGTAGTATGTCAGGTGATCCCAGTGATGACCGCTCTCAGTGGAACTGCCGCCCCCCCCCCCGGCATGCGGAGCTGTATGTGTGAATTCAGTTGTCTGGGTTGCCCATAGTAACCTAATACATGCAGTAATGATAGGTGGCAGATAGGGGGCAGATAGGGGGTAGTTGCTGACACTCACCGAGCACAATCTGCAGGGCGTAGAATGCGATTCCAAAAACGCTATTGGGCTGATTGAAGGGGCTCTGTGCACCCAGAAGGCCTTCTACCAATCCGAAGCCACGCCCCCATCTGGAAGAGATCATACCAATTATAGAGATCACACACCAATAGGACGGCATCATTATCAGAGGAAACCAATCACTGCCAGGATGTGATCTCCACAGAGCACACAATCACGTCTGAGATCTCAAGGTGATCCCTATGGACTCACACCTGGGATGATCTCTATGATCCCTATGGACACACATTTGGGATGATCTCTATGGACATGCAACTGGGATGATCTCTATGATCCCTATGGACACATCTGAGATGATCTTTATGATCCCTATGGACACACCTAGGATGATCCCTATGCACACACACCTGGGTTGATCTCTATGATCCCTTTGGACACATCTTGGATGCTCTCTATGATCTCAATGGGCATATCTGGAATGATCTCTATCATTCCTTTGGACACATCTGGGATGATCTCCATGATCCCTATGGACACATCTGGGATGATCTCCATGATCCCTATGGACACATCTGGGATGATCTCCATGATCTGATCCCTATGGACACATCTGGGATGATCCCTATGGACACACCTAGGATGATCGCTATGGACCCAAAGCTGGGTTGATCTCTATGATCCCTATGGACACACACCTAGGATGATCTCCATGATCTCTATGGACACATCTTGGATGATCCCTATGCACACACACCAGGGATGATCTCTATGATGCCTTTGGACACACCTGGAAGGGATCTACATGACCTCAATGGGCATATCTGGAATGATCTCTATGATCCCTATGGACACATCTTGGATGACCCCTATGGACACATTTGGGATGATCTCTATGATCCCTATGCATACAACTAGGATGCTCTCTATGATTACTATGCACACACACACTGGGATGATCTCTATGGACACACCTGGGATGATCTCTATGGACACACCTGGGATGATCTCTATGGACACACCTGGGATGATCTCTATGACTGACCTGGAGGTGAAGACTTTGGAGCAGCTGATGCCGGGGTTGATGTCACACAGGGCGGTGTACTCCGGATCTCTCTCCCTGGAAGTCTCCACATGATAGGCGTACACAGACAGTGCGATCCCCGCCACACACACCGCAACCCGCAGCCACCGATCCCAGCCCGACATGATTGTCGGCTCGGATCACTGGACTGAGCTGACGTGTCTCGCGTGCCTGGCCCCGCCCACTTCTATCACTATTGGAGGACGGAAGAGGAAGAGGCGGGGCTACGACAATACTACAGATACGAGCTGTACTACAGGGGGCGTGGTTTCAGTAAAGGCGATACAATGTATCGATTTCATGGGCGGAGCTTGCTGTGTATTTGATATAAAGTATCACTTACAGGGGCGGGGCCTTACTGCTAACAGGTCACGTGTCCTCCACAGGTTGGTCAGTTGCTGCTTCTTTCCTTCACTGACCCCATAGAACTTCCATCACTGGGGGAGGGGAGAGTCCTCCCAATGTATCATGGATGGCTGATCACTCACCAGTCATTGCCCTCTTTGTACTCAGCCACAGCTGCTGTGCCAGATATAATACACACATGTTCATGTAAAATCTGGGGGTGCAACAGATGGTGATCAGCAGAAGTTTTGATACGAATCTGGGGCCCTTGGGGGTCTCAGCCTCCATTGTACCTGAAGTGAGGGGCCACAGCCATGTGATATGAAATACTGGACTCCTATACAATGGTTCTGAGTGATGGGCTGTACATGTCTTCTCGTGAGGTTTATCATAAAAAAGAAATAGAATGAATAAATGATGTTGGGGGGTAGCCCAGGGCAGACGGGGGTCCCTGATTATCCGCGCCCCCTAGAGGTACTCATGATGCCACCAGTGATGGGGGGTAATGGTGGAGCAGAGTACTGCACATTGCTTATGTATAAATAGATTTGGGTGTAATTCAGATTCCCATAGAGAGCCTCCAGCCGCCTTGTGATAGGACACCCGGCTCCCCGTCACTCCCCAGCTAAAGGGAGATTCAATTCATTGACAGATTGTAAGCTCTTCTGGGCAGGCTCCCCTCCTCCTCCCATATCTGTATCTGTCTGTCCATTACAACTCCTATTTAATGTACAGCGCTGCGTAATATGTTGGCGCTATATAAATACTGTTCATTCACTGCACAACAACGATTTTGCTACTGATAATAACACATGTGATACATGATATCGAGTGTGCTGATTCCAAATCTGAACTCAGAATTTGCCTATCATGTACAGATTTTAGGTTATAGGGGTGCTATACCTGTTCAATAATTGGGTAATGTAATTTTACATGGGAACAGTGGCAGCTACCACTATGCCTGCTGCCAGCTGAATCACGCCCCCTGGTGGTATGTATGCTGGGTGAGTGAGCTGATGTCAGAATTAGGTATATATATATTATAAAATATATATATATAATGTATATAAGGATAGATGGGCCAAGGGCTTGTCTCGTGTTATTGGATAGTACAGCTAGGCCATAGTTTTGATGAGTAGGTGAAGCTGTGTTAATAAACGGGACAATTTGTGCTACATTTGTAACAAATATACCCGTGTGATCAATGCAAGAACCGAACCAGGAGGGTGATTTCCTTTACAAGTATTTCTTTGGATGTGAAATTGGAGATCAGGATAAAAGCTGGGCACCTCATATCTAGGTGTTATGTTGGCCTAACACAATGGCTGAATGGGAAAAGGAATAAAATGCCTTTTGCTGTGCCTATGGTTTGGCGTGAGCCAATAGACCATCATTAGGACTGCTACTTCTGTATGAGTAAAATTGCCGGGTTTTCCAAGAAGACTAAAGCTACGTACACACTTCTAATTATTATCGTTGGTAAACGAACGACGAACGATCCTGCACGATAACTGCGAACGATAGTATTGCACCGATCCTGGACATACAGATAACGACACGATCGTTCGTAGATATTGTACACACAATAGATGCGATCGTTTGAACGATACAGGAAGTGACGTGCACCACAGGAAGTGAGCGAACGTTCGTTCACCGCGCATGCTCAGACCATGGACGATCAATGAACGACCGTACACACGATAGATGGTGAACGATCGTCGTCCAATCCGATCCGCCGGTCCGGTCGTTCATTTCCAACGACTATCCTCGTTGGTCGGCGTCGTTGGTTACTTTTTTTTGGAAGGTTTTTGCCCAATCGATCGTTCGTCGTTCGTTCGTCGTTCATTTCCAACGATAAAAATTGGAAGTGTGTACGCAGCTTAAGTCAAAAATCGTCTATCCTGATTGTGAATCTGATTGGGAAAGTGCCACATGATGCAGAGAATCCAGTGCCAGTCCCTCCTACATCTGTTATTACTGACAGTGACATGTCAGATGAGGAACAGGAGGATGATGTCCATGGTAATGAATGCTATGAACCCCAATATGAAGAGGGTGAGCCACATTTTATAAGCCAATCAGATTTAGATCTGGTAAGGGACCTATCCTTGTCAAAAGAGAAGTCTGAGCTGTTAGCCTCCAGATTAAAGGAGTGGAATCTGCTACAAAAAGGAACGACAACTTCACACTTTCCTAATCGTCACACAAAGTGTGCAGATTAATACAAGCTGAAAAACGACATTGCTTCTGTACCGATGTGAGCGGTCTGATGATGGGGTTAGGTTACAAATACATAGCAGAGCAGTGGAGATTGTTCATAGACTTGAGCAAAGCAAGTTTGAACATATATTGCTGCATAAAGGTAACAAAATTCCTTCTGTTCCTCTTGTTCATGCAGTGGAAATGAAAGAGACATACAAATTCATGGAGGTCATTTTAAAATTGATTAACTATTCAGAACACAAGTGGAATGTTTGTGGTGATATGAAGGTGGTGGCACTCCTTGGCCTGCAATTGGGATATATAAAATCTATGTGCTTTCTGTGCCTGTGGAACGTGATGACAGCAACCATTACAAAGTGAAAGAATGGCCACCCAGACCTGAACAATGTGGTGGTCAGTACAACGTGAAGCATAAATCACTCATTCATAACCACTTCATATTAAACTTAGATTAATGAAAAACGTTGTCGTTGCAATGGATTGTGATGGTATGGGTTCAAAGTAGCTGAAGGACAAGTTTGGAGAAGTTTTAACAGATGCTAAACTGAAAGCAGGCATTTTTGTTGGACAATTTTTTCGTTGGGATTCATTTGTGCTAGTTGCACAAAACTTTCTGGGCACCCAGGGTGCTAAAAGCTATGCTGAACTCGTGAACAACATGCTAACAGCATACCATCAACTTGGCTGCCGAAAGTCACTTAAAATTCATTTCTTAAGCTACGTACACATGTTCAATTTTTCTCGCCCGATAATCGGCTCAGGGTGGATATCGGGCAAGAATCTGGCGTGTGCACAGCCCAAGTTGTTTATCGTCCATGGATCCGTCCTGGCGGCTCCACGGACGATGAACGATCATAATGTAAGAGAAGGGGGAGAGCGCGCAGCAGGGTGCTGCTCCGTCGCTCTCCCCCTCCCCTCTCCATAGAGCAGAACGGTGCTGTATGTACAGCACTTGTTCATGCATCTTGCGGTTCTTATCATTGGAAAGGATCGTGAAAGATCCTTTCCAACGACAAGGATTGCAAGTGTGTATGCGGCTTTACATTCCCATCTGAACTTCTTCCCACATTTGGGTGATGTGAGTGATGAACAAAGGGAGAGGTTCCACCAGGACATTTCTGTTATGGAAACAAGATAATCAAGGCCGGTGCAACCCCAACATGATGGGCGAATACTGCAGGTTTCTGCAACAGGAGACAGCGGAGAGCCACAAACGCAAAAGCCTGAAACATTTCTGAAGTGTAAATGTTTATTGAACAAGGACGCAGGTGAATTATGTGTAATTGTATATGTTGTTGCAACAAAAAACTACGTTTTTGTGATGTCGTGGAACTATGAGGCAATAGTTAAGTTATGTATAGAGATTACATTAATATGCGTAATAAACTTAAGATCCTGACGTCCTAGGCAGAATCAGACTTCAGATTTGGATCAGCCAGCTGATCCGCCAGCTTACAAAGATAACTCGACTACATAAATAAATATAAATTTTATTAAAACGAGACATTGCAGTGTCAGAAACAGAAGCACCAATGTACTTTAATGAGTTTGTAGAATATAACTCTGTGCAGATCCAGAATGAGACTCTCATCATCCTCAAAGACTCTCATCATCCTCAAAGACTCTCATCATCCTCAGGGTCTCCCATCATTCTCAGAGACTCCGAGCTCAGCTCTCCCAGGCCCCTTTTAGCCGGGTGGACTACCCAGCTGTTTGTAGGTGTTTAGTAAAGTTCTGGGCCAAAATACCGGGCCACCACCCGGCTTCAAATAATTTCCTGGTCAAACACTGCAGCTGGTGACACCAAAGTGTTTTTATCTCGGTGTAGGAGATGCAGATCCTGATTCTGATTTACATTCTAATTTCTAGGCACGTTGAGAAGTTACAGAAACATTGCTGTAACCACAGGCTGACTTGGCACACCTTGACAATAATATATAAAGAGGACCTGTCACTCTACCTGACAGAAGTAGCATTAGGAAAGGTTCACTTTTTAGTTCTCTTACCCCTTTGGGGTGTTCAGTGGAGTTGTGGTGACTACACAGAGCCCAGACATCCTCTGTATGAATGAGAGGTGCTCTCGCATGTTGTAAGAGCTGCACAGACCCATAGAGGTGCAGAGTCATCAGCAGGAATGGTGGGACATCCTGTGCATCCACAAACAGCGGTGAAGGAGTGAATCGTATCAGTGCGTCAGCTCCTGGAGGTGGTGCAGTGGAGGAACTGACGTCTCCTGGGCACGTCTCCTTGAACCAATCTCCTCACATGACCAGAGGATGATGGGTGTGCTTCTGATCCCCGTCAAGTCATCCTGTAAAAGTCTGTACACTACAATCTAGATCTGGCTCCAGGAGACTCTGATGCCTCACCTATTGAATATGTCTGAAGAACGAACTGCCTGAGGTGCCCATAGCATCATAGGCCCCAACTATGATGAATCTGATTGGTTCCTGGGGCAGCGTGTGGACAGTCCTCAGACACACAGGATAAGTGAAGCACATTGTTTGCTCTCCACAGAGACCTTCGTCCTGTTCTACGCATCCTCAGCTGTCTTGGAGGTCAGGAATGTCCGAGAGGATCATGGGGGATCCCAGCTGCAGATCCTCCTGCAGGGCGGTCAGGTCTGCAGGATTCATGCGGTGAACTTCCAGCCAATCGGCTAAGAGCGATGCTGATAAAGGTGCGGAGTCGACCAGGCTGAAAGAGAAAAAAATGGTGTGTCAAGGAAGACTGCTGTACGGGACTGATGGTTGTCTACAGTTTGGGGGTGGTCAGTTGACCCCTAAAGTCAGCATCTGGTTAGCTGGGGGGAACTACAGCAACCACACAAGGAGATGTATGAGTAGTTTGCTACAGTGAGTCCTTCTGTACTGCTGGCTGACTGGCACCCCATACCCACAATGGTGCCAGCGAGGGATGTTAGGTGAGTATAACAATGCTGCACAATTTTTCTCAGCTAAAGGGGGGTTCATGATGCACTGATATGAACTATAATTCTGTAACAAAAAATGGCGTCTTCTGATGTGTTAACAATCTCAAAGTGAAGAACTTTCTCCTGGGGCTAAATATCACTCTCACCTTTCGCGGGTCTCTGGCGCCAAATCGAAAGACTGATTCAGGAATTCCTCGAGATCGAAGCCCAATCCGTACCCAGCACCACTTCCCTTGGGTGTGACGGAGAAGACGGGAGGCAGAACGTCCTCAACCTAGGGGTAAAATCAGAAGAATTCAATAGGACAAGATCATCAGGATCTGAAAATCTGTGACCCAATATACAAAGCAAAGGGGAAAAGTCTGTGGGAAAATGATAAATGATCCCTATTAATAGGGATGACTGCTTTCTATGCCTCAATGACTGTTCTGTGTTGTTCACAAGCAAAGGAAGCAATTTACCTTTGGGTTATACTGCCACCTACAGGAGGGGGGACACTAGCTAATGGAAAAACTGTAGGCTCCTCTCACCTCCAGAATGCCTGTTTTTTGTTAAGAGAATGGAATTTTTTTTCTTCAGCTCACTGTGTACAAGACTAACCTATTCCTCCAAGCTTATGATTCCTAGGATTGGGATCCACCATTCCATGTCAAGATTAGTTTATTATATTTGTGAGGTCTTTTAGGATCGTGATTGTGGCCCTATCTGATGCCAGCTTTGGATTTAAAGCCCCTCAGCAAGCTCTTTAGGCTACCAGTTCTTTTTCTCGGCTTGTTAACATTTGTTTGTTGCGTTTCCTACCATGTAATTGGACAGCTTTTGGACCTCCCAAAGGTCCTCTGCTGTCCCTCTATGGATGAGTAAGAAAATAGGAATTTTTTTCTTTAAGTCTATTAAGAAACACAGGTCCCACTCTACGGAACGCAACAGAACTCTTTGGGCAAGACAACCCAGAGCTGAAGGACTTCCTGTGTGTCTAACTTATTCCATGAAAATGATTTCACTGATTTGGTTACAAGAATCCTACATTTTGCAAGCTGACCCACCAAGATCCCAAAGGCCTCACAATGAAGCAACTGAAAGAAAAAGCCTGCAATCCTTTGTATAACAAGAATCTCTACCTGGGACTTTGAGAACTGCTGGGTCACCAGGTTGATATCAGCGGAGGTTGATGGGTCGGTTGTGTTGTAGGTGGTGGGCCGGAGTGGTGTAAGATCTTGAGTCTTGGGCTCTTCCTGAACACGGCAATCCACCCCACCGGTGAATGTTATTCCTGGGACTCGCGTTGGTTGCTCAATGTCGGTAGGGTTGCGTAGGAAGAGCGCAGGATCCACGGTGACAGAATTCCGCTTCCCGTCTACTGTGTCCGTTGCTGCCCAGTTTTCCTGATGTCCCCCTCTGGTCCAGGTTGGGTTGATCCTGGCCTGAGCTGGGAAAGTGCCAGGTAGGACTTGTCCACTGGAGATGAATTTAACATCTGGGGGGAGCTGGGCAGGAATTGGGGGAGCCACCTGCTTCACTTGAGGTGCCAGCACCACAGGGGCAATCTGGAAGGTTGCCGGGGTAGGTGGCACATAATGGACCAGGTTTGGCACAGAGCAGGGGTTTAGGCATCTCGGAATGAACTGGATATTTGGTGCAACAGAGGGAGCCGAGATGGTTCCGTTCTGCTGGCATCGGACCTCAGGTATAGGATTGAGATTGGCCATGCCAAACACTGTCTGCTGGGGGAGGGGAGGAGTCATAGTGTTCATATCTGGACATGGAGCTGGTTTTGGCACAGTTGGATTTTGGTTGGTAGGAGGTGGAGCCGGCTGAGGAGTTGGCTGTTGCTGCTGTGTCTGGTCGATCATTCGTGACCACCGTTCCAGAAGGTTCTTGTCATTTTCACTTAAAATCAGCCCACTGAATCCTTCTGCTTTCTCGCGACGTTCTTTCTCTTTCTGCTTCTTCTCTTTCTCTCGGGCACGCTCTTGCCGCCTCCTTCTCTTTTCCTCCCTTTCACGCTGGCGTTCCTGCGCTGTGATTGGCTTCTTCATGTCAGGCGTCTCAGGAATAGAGCTGGGGGCATCTACAGGAGGAGTACATGCAAGAATTATTCGCAATCTGTAGACAGTTATATTATCGGTGTAAAAATTCCATTATAAGAGCTGCAAATACACAAAGCTTCATCCAGGTTTTACATGTAGGGACTCATTATTTACCCCCTTGACCATAAAGGTTAATCCACATCTAGATGTTTCAGCTTCAGTGCCCCCTATCATTATTATACTTGGAGTACAGACCCATGCCCATGGGGCACCAGGGCATGACCAATCTGCAGCCAAATGCTCTATTACAATGCTGTGCCTAGAAATGCAACAATGCAATTAAAAAAATAATAAAACTTCACCCACCCAGCAAAAAATAATGCCATTGAAGCCCTTCTACACCGGCCCTTAAGCTGGAAACTGCTGCACTTTAATTATGCCAGGTTTACTTTAACACAATGCCCATATTGTAGAAAAAGCTTCCATGGATGGGTTTTGTTTATAAATGCATTGAATGCAGTGCAAAGGAGCCTCCAGGACATCACCCATACTGTAAAATCACACATGAAATCCCTTTAGCTCACCTTTGGTTTTGTTTCTTAGGGCTGACTTCAGCAGAGCAGCTTTCAGAGCCGCCTTGGTGTCATCGGAAATAGCACCCTCTTTCTTTGGCACTGGCTCAGGATCAGTCTTAATTACGGGAGCCTCCTCTTTCACCTCTGTACTTTCATTTGGCAAAATGTCTTCGCTCTCCACAGGAGAGGTCAGGTCAATGGTTTCTGGCTTCACGGGAACTCTTGGAGACTCCATGGGAAAATCGCCTCTTTCTCTGGCGGAGTTGGCACTTGGCATATCCACGTCAAAGCCCTGAGGAGGTGGTGGGAGCGGCGGTGACTGAAAGTCATCTGACCTGATGACACCGTCGGTCAATGGGCCCTCTTCTGCTGGTTTCAGGACCGGTTTAAAGCTGATCTGCCGCCTAATTCCCTCTCTTCTCTGGTGGAAGCTTTCTATTTCCGCCACAATGGCCTCCTTGATCTGATCCTTGGTCAGGACCTGCTTGTCAAAGTCAAAGTCAAATGCCGGCACTCACTCCGGCTCGTCGTCTGGGTCATGATACTTGGACAGAAAAGGGTGTCTCAGGGCTTCACATACGGAAATCCGCTCACGCGGGTCAAACCTCAACATTTTGGATAGCAAATCCAAGGCTTTCCTGTCTCCTTGAGGGTACAGACTTGCCCATGGTACAGGCTGGCGAGAGGGCAAGCTCTGGATGTAGGCTCGAACCCTCTCTGCTCCGATAGCTCGGATCACCTGACTGGATGGCGTTCCGAGCACAGTCATGATGAGCTGAAGCTGGTGAATGTAGTTCTTGCCGGGGAAGAGCTGTTTGCGGCCCAGCATTTCTGCAAAGATGCAGCCCACAGACCACATATCTATAGCCTGAGTGTACTCTTGGAGCGATAACATGAGTTCCGGGGCACGATACCAGCGAGTGGCCACGTACTCCGTCATAAAATAGTTGTACTCATCGGGCTTGGCACAAAGTCCTCGAGCCATGCCGAAGTCACCGATCTTCAGCTCGCAGTTCTCGTTGATCAGAAGGTTACTTGGCTTCAGGTCGCGGTGGAGAACATTGGCTGAGTGAATGTACTTCAGACCCCTCAACAGCTGGTACAGAAAGTAGCGTGCGTGTTCCAAGGTCAGGGGCTGCGAGGAGTGAATGATCTGGTGAAGATCACTCTCCATGAGATCCAGCACTACGTACCTGAAGATCAGAAAAGAAGAAATGAGAAATGTCAGAGAAAATACCCAACTCTTTCACCAGAGATGGCTGCCTGGGATTTTAGGAAAATGCTACCAGGCTACCAATCATCCCCAACTTTCTACAGGAAATCTCTGATCAGAAGGGTCACATGTTACATCTCAGATTGCTATATTACATTCTATATTTTAAAATCTGAAACATCATCCCCAGATCCCTGTGCTTTTCTATGTAATGCAAACCGATCAGGACTGCTAGGAGGGGTCAGCAGGGTGCAGCTTCCAGAAAACACCACAGCACCCTGCTCCTCTCTAGAGTGATCAGTCCCAGCAATGGAAAACATATCCAAATATCAGAATGGCTTCATTTCAGTCTGAAGGAATGCAGCCCCTTTGCCCTAAGTAATGCCCACATGTGATACCCATGACTGGGAGGAACTAAATGATACCAGATATTTATTTGTCTATTTAAGCTTCCATTGTGCAGTGAAATCAGAGGAACCAATTCTACTCCAGGAGAGGAGCCGGCAGAACTGTGCAGGACTGATGGGGAGGCTGGAGGGCAGATTTAATAAAAGGGTGTAATCACTCCATTGGCAGATCACCTGTCTGTCAGCTTTCAGCATCCTCAGCCTCCCTTTAGCTGTGCAGAGATTTGCCTTTTCTAGAATCCCCAGCACTTGAATGGTATTACAAAGTATGTGCAGCAGTCAATGAGCAGAGTACTTCCTGCTTCCATCCTTGTCCTGCTATTGGCTGCTAGCCTTATTTATACCTTCCCGATTCCAGGCTCTGATTGTTACCTGAGAATTACTCAGTACACTCTGCCACATCGTGCTATTTCGGGTTCCTGACCTGTGTCTGACTTTGACTACATTTGCCTGCAGCCTACCCCGACCTGTGACTGTCCTGCCAGCCTGACTTCGGTCCCCTCCCCCTGGTGGGTAGAGCCTGGGGGCCCTGACCTGGTGTTCTCCCCACAGCAAAGTAGTCTGGTGGCCACTAGGGTCACCGGCCCATCTTCTCTTGCAGGATGCCCCAGTGAAGACTGGAAGACATTTAGACTCTGCACCCCAGGTGATCTTGCGTCACCTGCCAGGGGGCGCAGCCCTAACAAAGAGAGGCGGATTTAATAAAGGGGCTGGAGATCCCCCCTCACCCAGGAGAAGGAAATGATTGGTTCTTACACAGACTTGAACTCTGAATAAGGCACCGACGGTTTCAGGATATCTTTGATGGCGATGATGTTATCGTGTTTAAAGTGTTTCAGAATCTTCAGCTCCCGTAAGGTGCGCTTGGCATGAGTCACCACATCAAAGGCGTTGGGGATCTTCTTAATGGCGACTTTCTGACCTGTGGAAGAACGGGGACATCAAATCTCCTATTACTGATCAGTTCAATAATAACCCGACTTTCCATATCTAGCAAAAAAATAAACCATGCCAACCCATTTCTACAAAGATGGCTGCTCAGTATTCGGTTATTAACCTTCCTAGCGGTTCATTTCGTTCCGGTTTTATATGTCTAAAAGCGGTACATTGTTTTTCATGAAAATTTATTTTACAGTATAATATAAAAGTATGAGTATAATAAAGTTTGAAACACAAAATCATTTAAAAACAATAAATTGAATAAATTAAAAAATCTATATATTTAAAAATAAAATTCATATTATACTACTATATATACTGTAAAATAAATGTTCTTGAAAACAATGTACGGCTTTTACACATAAAAATCCAATGTGTTGCATTCAATACAGGTATTTTGTATTGAATGCAATGCAAATGGATTTTGAATTTCCCGCCCCACCCGACCCGGATGTAAACACGCACCGACGTCACCGGGAACTCCCCCGCTGACTCATCGGATAAAGAAGCAGGAAGAAGACGGAGATCGTGGCGCTGGACTGCGTGGGACCCCGGCGGATCAGGTAAGCGCTCTATTTACTAACCTTCCCTAGGTGTTCCAACCCAGAGAGTGACTCGGGGTTACCACTTGTAGCAACTTTTTTCTACCCCGAGTCACACTCGGGGTTACCGCTAGGGAGGTTAAAGTATTCTATGGTGTTCCAGGAAGGAGGAGCCTAAATTTACAGCAAATTCACAAACAACAAAATAATTTATGGAAATGAAAAATATTGCAAATATTTAAACACTATATAAAAAAATATAAAATTATATAAAAGATTTAAATGATATAAAATTATATGAATAAGATATAAAATGATTTAAAAAAGGTATAAAATATAAAAGTTCCAAATGATTATTACCGGTTCCCTTTCTGCGAGCAGATGACACCACGCCATAAGCTCCGGTGCCGATGGTCTCGATGATCTCGTACTCATCTCCGACGTCAAAGGTGATATCGAAGGATCGCTCCTTTAGGATTGCCAGGTTCTTGGCTGCGGTGGACGTACAGTGAGACGCTTCCAGTTTGGGTTGCTCTCCGCCTTGCGCAGGCTCTCCTGGTTTCTTCTCTGCCATGGCTGCCTGCAAGAAGAGGAGCAGGAATTACATTCACCAGGAACCGGCACAACATTTACATCATCTGTGTGATTTCCTGCGATCATCCCAGCCCTCTGCAGATCCTATTGTTATTATTACCCTGAAAACGGGGGGGGTCTTTATAGACAATGAAACGCATCAGTTGTTCTCCCTGAATTTGTATGATGAAATAAATAGTTCTGGACTCCATAATCCTTGATGTGGTGCTTTAGTTCAGCCTACACCTTCCTGTAGTCACCTGACCCCCCCATTCCCTGATGAAGTGAGAAGTGAGTCCCGAAACGCATCGGCTACATCTGTGGAAACTAATATCCTACCTGAACTTACTAAAACATTAGTTTTGCTCTGAGATATTGATTCATTATTTAGTATTACAGTGACCCGTTGGTCTCGCCCTCAGGAGCTGCCTTTATTTTTGGATCTGAGACACATCAGGATCCGGTGTCCCCCCAATACTTTCATTCCCGGGTGAATATTCCAATGGCTGGCCTACCTGAATGTATACCTAGCACAGTCCAGGCTGCACAAGAGGAACCTTCACAATCTTTGTAGCAAATGTAGAAATGTGAAAGAACTTTTTCAAGGCGACATCAATGATACAGGGTTTGTACAATGTCAGAGCTGTGATTGGTGGATATCAGCACCCCCTGGTGCCCCTCCCTTTACACTTCTTTATCTAATCGGCGGAGGAGGTGTACGGTGTGTGTGCAGCCGGCTAATTAAGGCTTAAAAAAATTTTTGGGTTGAGCACTGTCCATTATATACACCCCAAACAGGGTGTAATCCCATTTCATACCCATCACCCGCTGTGTGGGCGGGGTGTATTCTATACCCATTACTGGGTAAGTACCCCCGGTATATACCCCCCCATTACATGCACCCCCTGTGAGGGTACAACCCCATTATATACCCCCCCAGTAGGTGAATATCCCATTATACACTATCCAGGGTGTGAATAACCCCCATTAAATTACCCCCAGTGTGAATGTGGCCCCTGTATATACCCCAGTATGGGTGTTACCTCATGGATAGCCCCCAGTGGGTTTATTTACCCTGCTGTGTAGGTGTACCCCTTTATATACCCCCAGTAGGGATTTACCCTAATATACAGCACACATTGACGGTGAAACCCCATTATTCACCCCCCAGTGAAGGTGAATCCCCATTACATTAGGTGTATCTGCATTATATACCCCCAGTGTGGGTGTTACCCCTCAAAGCCTAATCCTAACCCCAGTATTGGGGTGTACCTCTACTATATACCCCCAGTCAGGCTGACTGCATACATTATACTCCTCCATACACAGACCCCACACAGCCCATCCTTCGGGTGTACACCCGGAAGAGTCGGGCACAGCGGCCCCTTTAAGAGAACTCACCCAGCGGCCGAGCCGCCCCAGGACCCGGATGTTAGGCAGAGCGTGATGAGGCGGGGCCAAAGTCACCGCTGTGTATAGAGAACTCCGCGTCCACCAATCAGAGGCTGGGATAACACAGAGGACAAAAGGGAAGAGAGTGGAGCGTAGGGGGCGTGCCTTGTCTCCTGGCAACTGGAAGGCCGTGTAACGGAGATACACAGGGGGCGGGGCTGTTGTATATCTGGGCGTGGCTGGCATGGCGCTGTGCCTGGTCCTGGGCCACGTGTTGTGACGAAGTCACATGACCCCTAGTGGTGAGCGCAGCAGCTGCAGTGTGGTCAGGCCGGCCATGGGGGCAGGGAGGTCACATGACAGCGCTATATACACACAGTATAATAATACAGGGACTTCACAAAGCCTATAGGGGGCTCCACTGAGCGGGTGTACACCTGGGGGGACTGTGTGATTGCACTGAGCTGATAAGAGCGCCCTCTGCTGGCCAGCCTACATAATAAGGATAATCTCCTGTAATATGTGACTGTCTGAGCTCATTCCCCCTCCTCACCTGTGTTCTGATCCTGTCCTGCAATATGTAACTGTCAGAACCCCCTTCTGTGTTTGGTCGGGTGTTATGGGCTGCAATGTTGTTTTATGCGATCCTGCCATTTATCCCCCATCTCCTGCATTCTGTGATTAGTCACCCCTCCCCCCAAATAAAAAATGGGTCACCCCCCAAATAAAATCCATCACATGCCCCCTAGTGGCTCAGCCAATCAGCCCCCACACCTGATATCATTGCATTTCCTGCATGGATTTGTTGCATTGTATATACAATGTTGCAGAATATTCACATGTTTGCCCCCTCCCCCATTGATAGATTTGTTGCATTGTATATACAATGTTGCATAAAAAATGGCGTTCTGCCCCCTCGCCCTCCATTGGCGTCCCTCACCCCCTATAATTCCACGTCAGACCCCATTTTCTTTCCTCCATCCTCCCCTCCCCCCAGATGCACGCCATTAACCCCTCACCCTCCTCCCTGCGCTGGTGGGCTGCAGCAGAATGGAGGCAGAAGAGCTTACAATCTAATGGTGGGGAGCGCATGGTGTTATTGCTGCAGCCTGCATTGCCCCCCCCCCCCTCGCCTGCTTTGTTTGCTGGTTCCCCCTCCTCCTCTCAGTCCCTCCCTTCCCCCTCCCTCTCCCCCCTTATTATTGTGTGTGCCCCCCCCTTCCTCCTCCCCTTCCCCCCATCCTCCTCCCTGCCCCCTCCCTCCTGCAGCTCAGAGACAGACGCACCACACAGGGGAGGAAATAGGGGCGAGAGAGACACCCAGGAAGAGAATAGGGGTCACTGACAGACAGCCAGGCCTGCAGGGAATTACAGAGACTGGGGGCAATAAGTGAGACAGCTGGGAGCACAGGGGGGGCAGGAAGAGACAACCAGAGGGCTAGAGACATCTGGGAGTGCAGGGGACAAAGAGACATCTGGGAGCAGAGGAGGCAAAGAGACATCAGGGGCCACATAGACATCTGGGAGTAGAGGGGCAATAGATATATTTGGGAGCAAAGAGACATCATAGAGCTGCGGGGCCAAAGAGACATCGGAAAGCAGAAGGGCCACAGAGACATCTGGGGAGATAGAGTTCAGAGAGACTTCAGCACTGCAGAGAGACAGTCGGTCCAGATTTTGGGGAAAGACAGTCAGAGTTACAGAGAGAATTCAGGGGTTCAGAGAGACAGCGTTGTAGGGTTGTGACAGTCAGAATTAGGAGAACCCCTCTGCAGCAATGGCCTCCAGCCCCTCTCCATTGCCCCTTTTGCCCTCGCTGAGCTGCGTCATGTGCCAAGATGTGCCCCGCGAGCCGGTCACTATGTCCTGCGGGCACTGCCTGTGCAGGGGGTGCTTGGAGCGATCCTGGAGGGGGCAGGAGGCTTACCCCTCTTGCCCTAAATGCCGCCCTCCACCGGTGCAATCCCCAGAGGGTGGGCAGAGGGGTCTGTGTGCCGAGCACGGGGAGAAGGTTCAGTTTTTCTCCACCCAGGACAGCCGGCTGTTGTGCCCCCGCTGCAGAGGGTCTGCGGAGTCGCTACCCGGGCATACCCTAATCCCCATACAGGAGGCTGTGGGCGGGTACAAGGTGAGTCCACACCGATCATACACAGCACATGTATGCAGAGATACAACATGCATAGCACACGCAACACAGAATAGAACATTACAGCACTGCTATGGTGGGTACAGGGGGTAACACCCCACCATCGTGCCCATCGGTTGTACAATTACCCCATATTTATTACACAACCAAGATATATGCACCAGAAGATATAACTAATATTTTTGTATTTTATTTCCATCAGGAGGAGCTGATATCCGCCATAGCCCCTCTGGAGTCCCGCCTGAAGGAGCTGCAGCAGATGCAGTGCGCCCAGGAGCAGATGATCGCCCAGCACCGGGTAAGTTGTTGCCCATCCACCCCCAAAACAATGGCCCATCTATGGTGTAAGTCCACCAACAATGACTGGACACAAGGTCAACAGGCCGGGGTGGCACCACAAATGCTTTAAGGTTGGTCATAGGCGGGCAGACCCTCGGGTACAATATGTTAGCCCTAGGTACCCATGACTAAGGCAGTACCCCCATTAGGGTATATTTGACTGCTCCATAAATTTCTTGCTTAACCTGTCCCACCATTCTTCCTCCATAAATGATCGGAAGTATTGTCGGTAGGTAGCCCAGAGGTGGAGTGCCTTACCAACTTGGGGGATCATCTCACACCTAGGGGCACCATTAGGCCCTGACAAATGTTGGATCCAGAAGCCCAACCTGTATTTCCATAGCCTCAGAGTCATTTGTAGGGTGTTCATAGGAAAGAAAGAGAAATCTGGTACTTTGGCCTTGTTGTTCTGTTAGGTACTGACCCGAGATAAGGAGTTCTGACACAGGCAGAGCAAGCTTGTTCCAAAAATGGACCTTAGCCGGCCATCTAGCAAAGAGGAAGCCAGCAAGGAAAGTGTCCATGGACCATACTAAGCTTTAGGATGGGACAAGAGTGCTCTTCCTTCACCCAATGAGATGACCCAATATGGTCACCAGGACCCATTGGAACAGGGACTATAAGCTATCTGGGCCAATGATTAAAGGGAAAGGGAATCAGAGAAAGTCACAAAAAGGTCAATAAAGGCCGACTCCAAGACAAGGCTTTCCGAGACATGAATCAGAGAACAGGTTTACTTTTAACACGCTGCCTAAGGAAGGAAAGTCTTCACCGTATTTCCCAAACTTTAAATGGTGATTTGGTGCTAAATTATATAAAATCTCCACTCTTCTGTAGCAGAGCAAAATGCTTCAATATTATCAGATTTGAGATACAGAAGATGATCATAAAATAGTGATAAAAAAAGTTTTGTAAAGTAAAAATCTGCTATTTGTATTTCTTTGCTTGCCCCAAATCCATCCAGCTACAGTCACTAAAGTGAAAGTGAAAGGTAAACTTACTAGTCGTTAGATGAGGCGGCTGCTTCCTGCTAGGAGCTCACCTTCTGTTCTAGGATGACAACACCCAATTACATAACTGTTTCTGTGAAGAAGCAGGCTTGTGATAGGTCTGCCTTGGGTCTATGATAGGTCTATGATGGTTCTATAATGGGTCAACTATGGTTCTACAATGGCTCTAAGATCTGTCTATGATAGGCCTTCAATGGATCTAGGATGGGTCTACAGTGGGTCTGTGATCTGTCTATGATGTGTCTACAGTCAGTCTATGATACGTCTATGATGGGTCTGCAGTGGGTCTATGATGGTTCTCTAATGGGTCAATGATAGTTTTACAGTGGTTTTATGATCTGTCTACGATGGGTTTACAGTCAGTCTATGATGGGTCTACAGTGGACTTTGATACGTCTGTGATGGTTATATAATTGATCAGTGATGGGTCTATGATAGTTCTACAATGGGTCTATGATGGGTTTATCATGGGTTTATAGTTGGTCTATGATGGGTCTAAAAAAGGTCCATGATAGTTGTTTAATAGATCAGGGATGGGCCTATGATAATTCTACAAATAGGTCTATGATCGGTCTATGATGGGTTTACAGTTGATCTATGATGGGTCTACAATAGGTCTATGATGGTTCTATAATGGGTCAATTATGGTTCTACAATGGGTCCAAGATCTGTCTATGATAGGCCTACAATGGATCTAGGATAGGTCTACAGTGGGTCTGTGATCTGTCTATGATGAGTCTACAGTCAGTCTATGATAGGTCAATGATGGGTCTGCAGTGGGTCTATGATGGATCTCTAATAGGTCTATGATGGTTCTCTAATAGGTCTATGATAGTCCTACAGTGGTTTTATGATCTGTCTATGATGGGTTTACAGTCAGTCTATGATGGGTCTACAATGAACTTTAATAGGTCTTTGATAGTTCTAGAATTGATCAGTGATGGGTCTATGATAGTTCTACAGTGGGTCTTTGATAGGTCTATGATGGTTCTATAATTGATCAGTGATGGGTCTAAGATGGGTTTATCATGGGTCTAAAATAGGTCTATGATGGGTCTAAAATAGGTCTATGATGGGTCTAAAATAGGTCTATGATGGTTGTTTAATAGATCAGGGTTCAGCCTATGATAATTCTACGAATTGGTCTATGATCTGTCTATGATGGGTTTACAGTCCATCTATGATGGGTCTACAATAGGTCTATGATGGTTCTATAATGGGTCAATGATGGGTCTATAACGGTTCTACAATCGGTCTATGATCTGTCTATCATGTGTCTACAATGGGTTTACAGTCAGTCTATGATGGGCCTACAATGGGTCTAAGATAGGTCTATAATGTCTCTACAATATGTCTATGATGGTTCTATATTGGGTCAATGATGGGTCTATAATGGTTCTACAATGGGTCTATGATGGGCCTATGATGTGTCTACGATTGGTCTACAGTTGATCTATGATGGGTGTACAGTGGGTATATGACGGATCTATAATGGGTCTATGATGGGTCTACAATAGATCCACCAGCACTAAGAAGACCTACAGTAGGTGAAACTAGTGAACTGTTTGTTGTGTTTGTCAGGGGAACCTCCTGAACACCAAGCACCATGTCAGTATGGAGTTTGAGAAGCTGCACCAGTTCCTTCGGGAGAGAGAAGAGAGGCTGCTCAGAGACCTGCAGCAAGAAGGAGACCTAATTCTGGCTGAGATGGAGGAAAGTCTCAGCAAGATCAAACAGAACTGTCAGGGGATCCTGCAAACCATCAGGAGCACCCAACCACGGCTATATGAGCAGGACCCAGTCTCCTTCCTGACTGTGAGTATACATCACCCATAGTAGTCCCTCATCCCCACTAACATGGCAGCCACAGAACAGACCCCAGGACGTAATACAAGGACACACATGGTGATAATTCTTTTCTCTTTTTGTCTTTCAGGATATAAAGTCTTCTATGGATATGTGAGTATCTGCTGAGTTATGGAAATGTGATGTGTGTTTCTTGATGTAGTATAGTTAGCATTGTTGCCCTTAACATCTGAAGCTCTAGACTCCAGGGACCTAATCTGCATTTGCACGTTGATGGTGTCTCACACCACTCTCTTCAGTGGGCATTAAAAGCCCAGATTAAGTCACACAAAGAGATGCTTTATGAAGACTCTCCAATCTTCCAATCTCACCTCCAATCGTTGTAGTTGTGTAGGGTGTCTGGAAGGGTTTTAGACCCAATACACTTACATACAGGAGAGTACAGGACTCGAATATGATAAATTGTAGGGATTCAATTTGTATTTATGTGAAACTACAGCACAAAGTCAATAGCAGACAATGGATAAGATTGGTGGAATTGGTGTTAGGAAGACTGAAGAGGTTGGTCAGTAGCTTTTTAGACCTATGCTAAGGTCTATGATCTCTA
This sequence comes from Pyxicephalus adspersus, assembly GCF_032062135.1. Classification (NCBI taxonomy): domain Eukaryota; kingdom Metazoa; phylum Chordata; class Amphibia; order Anura; family Pyxicephalidae; genus Pyxicephalus; species Pyxicephalus adspersus. The sequence goes on along the minus strand of NC_092864.1, from coordinate 3,438,009 downwards.
TACCCAGGGGTAGTTCTTCATTCACGTGTGGCAAATCAAATATGGAAAACATCTCGACAGCCTAGTGAAGGATTAGCACACTGGCCATAGAACTCCATCAAGTACCCTACTAAACGGTAAAACGGGATGCTTCCTTATCACGTTAAAATGCGCGGGCTAACGATTGCAACTAGAATGCTAAAAGGTAGCGTGTAAGCTTTTGCAAATTATTCCCCTAGGCAGCTGGAGGGAATATAGTAATGGGAATATAGAGAATTTATAATATAGCATAGGTAATGATATATGAATGAATATGAGTTTGATGTCCTCCTTTCTCTCCAGATGTTACGGAGGTTACAGAGATGGTTTACCAGCACACAATGTGGTGACTCCTCGGGATTTTGGCTATGGAGCAGTGAAGGATCTGATTCAGTACACGGCCTGGAAAGATATGAAGTCATACATCAGTCCAGGTGAGCATTGTTGACTTAATAGCATTTCCGAACCTATCCCCATCTCTTAATGTGCTTGATTTATTAGCTCCCCAAGACTGGAGACTAAAAACCAGGGGTGTCAAACTCAAATACACAGAGGGCCAAAACTAAAAACATAGACAAAGTCGTGGGCCAAACTTGAAATTTATTGAAAAAATTGAGGCAGGCTAAATCTTATAAGTGGCCTCTCATAACAACTCCCTCTTCATTGAAATAGCACAGCTACTACAATTGCCTGAATAACAGATAAAAACATAAAACACACCAATGCGGGGCCAAACATAGGATGGGAATGATGCCGGGAATTGTAGTAGTGGTGATATTTCATATTTAGGATTCCTTTGGGGGCCAAAAAAGGATGTTGCGGGCCAAACCGGCCAGTAGGCGAGAGTTTGACACCCCTGCTATAAACTATCATGGGAAAACCTGGTGGATCTATCAGACATGAAATGGATCTGATCCAGGATTAAAAGCATTTGCCAAATAATAGCAAATTATTTTTTGAAATCCATTCCAGGTTTACTGGGCAATCCACGTTCTCCAAAAATAGTCTTGGAGAGCTTTAATGAACCAGACCAATGTGTCTGCTTTCCCTGCATGTTAATGGTCTTGCATCCAAAGAAGAGCAGTGTCTCCTATCTATTACTTGGCTACGTATAAGTTGGAAATTTGTTTTCAGATGCTTCTATATTGTGGAAAAAACACACACTATATTCTCTTTTTTGTCAGTCCATTTAAGGTGATATTTGAGGCCTATGTGAAATTTGGTTGACTTGTTAGATGTTTTGGAGAATCGGCCAGAGAGATTATCATGCCTAGGGTGATGCTTTTGTTTCTGGCAAGTGGCTGTTCCCAGGAGGGTTCTGCCTCTTCCAAACTAAATCCCACTCCAATGATGGTCCTAAGAGCCCCCAGTAATGACAATCAATTATGTGAAAACCTGTAAATTCCATCACTGAGATCTTACCACCCCCACCGTCCACAGAAGATATGAGAAATCTCTTGGTGGCTGTAGAATGTGCTCTGTTTGGGGATCGTAATTTCAAAGAAGGGCTAAAATATTTTATTAGAGGGGAAAGGTTTATTTAAAATTTAACATATCATATTCATTGTATTTACAAAATAAAGAGAGGAAAGTAAAGGGTATATAGGAAAGATTGGAGAAGGAAGGTCCAGCTCTATATCTAGCACCTGGTCATTTACGCCCACACAGCCTTACAAGCCAGAGTTTTCTTTCCTTGAACCCATCTGCAAGTCCAGAGCAAATCACATTTTTAGTCCATCGTTAGTGATCATTGTTCACTAATGATCACTAATAATAGACAACTTGATCACAAAGTCCATCCTTGTCCTAGATTGTTATCACCGACCCCCTCCAGGAAGACTGAAGCAATAGTAAGCCGGTTTGGGCAGGAAATACCACCAGGTGGTCAAACTGGCCAATGTGTTAATGATCCTCAGGCATCCACTCATGGAGGATCACTCCTTGACTCTGCTAAGCAAATCCTTTATGATTGCTTTAGGGTCTGCATATGTCTCGACTGATAATGAGGTTTATAGCTTGCTTGCCAGGAGGCAGAATTATCCTTATATAAAAGTCATAGTCATGTCACTTCCAACAGGGGCAAAACCCCCCAGTAACCATCACACACTAAATATTTGTGTTGGGTGGCCCTTCAAAAGTTATTTTTAGTAGGTACAACTGCCTATTAGTCTAATAGTTGTTACTGTCCTGATCGACCCATAACTTGTCCTTAACTTTCTTTCAGCATTACCGAATATAATTATGGATCCCACCACAGCCCATCTAAATCTAGTCCTCTCTGAAGACCTGACTAGTGTCCGATACAGTGACACCAAGCAGTCCTTGCCAGAAAATCCACGCCGTTTTGACTACTGCTGCTGCGTCCTTGGCACTGAGGGCTTCACCAATGGACGCCATTACTGGGTGGTCGACGTTGGCAACAAGACCAAGTGGAATCTTGGCGTGGCCAAGGAGTCTGTGAACCGAAGAGGTGGAATCACTTTGTCCCCTGAGAATGGTTTTTGGATTCTGTGGCTGAGGAATGGCCATGAATTCAAAGCCTTGGACGTCCCCTATCGGGCTCTAACCTTGAGAAGCAAACCACAACGAGTCGGGATATACCTAGACTACGAAGGTGGTGTCCTCTCCTTCTACAATGCTGATGACATGACTCACATTTACACCTTCGTTACCTCCTTCTCCGAGACCATCTATCCGTATTTCTGCCCGTGCCTCAATGATTCTGGGAAGAACGGAGGTCCATTGAAAGTCCTTCACCACATACCATGATGCAGTACCAAGGTCAGAAACAAGGGACCAATGCTATGATCCATTCCATTGCTCAGCGTCCTTCACAAAATAATCATTAATAGGAACAGTTTCTCAATTTCCAAGTATTTGGCTCTCTCCTCCTCTTCGTCTAATGGCACATATTGATCTTAAATCGGTGTGCTCATCGCAGTGACATTCCTCCATTGACCGCATTTTCCAGATTCTCCTCTATATATCGCACTGTACAAGTCCAACCTTCTGGAACACTTCTCTGACCTTTTCTCTAACGGTTTGTTGGTCCTTCCTATTTTTCTGATGCATCGTTCATCCTCCCTTCTAAAAGGGTCCCTCACAAGCCCCTCCCACCTTTTCACACATGGTGTTTTACAAACCCATTTCCCTTTTTCCTCCAATGGAAATTAGAGTCTCTTGTTTTTTGATGTGTTCCAATCCCACCATGGATTTGAGAAACTGGCAGGTCAGTGATTGGCCACCACTGTTGTGGGTATGCTTTGCTGTACCCTTTGTAGGTGAAGAAAGGTGTAGTCTTGGACTTCACAGACCACAGGATTTTTGGAGGTGCGGCTTACCTTTTAGTAGAGTGCAAATAAGTATAAACGGTCCAATGCCAAGGGAGGCGAGAAGAAGAGTCAGAAGATGTACAAAGGAATCAAGAATGAAAATGATAGTCTGATCACCAAAAAATGGACTCCAAAGTAGAGGTACCCTTTAGGATGTTTTTTAATATTATTTTGAAGCATTGGGTAATATGTCAGAGAGAAGAGCCAATCAGCTCACTAGGAATCGGTGCCATTCTTGTCAGACTGTGGCTTCATCATAAAGGGGGCAGTCTTTATTGTAGAGGGACAGGTACACTTTAATACTAAAGGAAGGAGCTTGTGTATTGTCACTTACATGCAAATATCTCAATAAACATTTGACTGGAAGGAAACGCTTGTCTCGGTTGTTTTACTTTGTCAACATTTTCACATGGAAAACAGATGACTGTTACCCAGTTGGGATCAGAATTGTTATGTATTTGTGGTTATCTACACATCGGGCCAGAGTGGTAAACCTAATCCAGAACCCAACCTACAAAGCACAGCTCTGAATCTCAACCTAACCCTAATCCAGTGTCCAACCGCTAAAACTGAACCTCAACCTAATTTTAAACCAGAGTTCGACCCCTTAAACTTAACCTCAACCTAACGGTAAACCAGAGCCCGACCCCTAAAACTGGACTCAACCTGACCTTAAACCAGAGCTTGACCCCTAAAACCGAACCTCAACCTAACCCTAATCCAGTGTCCATCTGCTAAAACTAAACCTCGACCCAAACCTAAACCAGAGTCCGACCCCTGAACTGAACCTCAACCTAACCCTAATCCACTGTCCAAACCCCTAAAACTGATCCTCAACCTAACCCTAAATCAGAGCTCGACCCCTGAAACGTAACTTTAAGCTAATCTTAAACCAGACCCCAACTCCTAAAAATAAACCTCAATTTAACTCTAACCCAGTGTCCAACCCCTAAAACTTATCCTCAACCTAACTCTAAACCAAAGCCCGACCCCTGAAACTTAACCTCAAGGTAATTTTAAACCAGAGCCCAACCCCTAAAAATTAACCTCAACTTAACCCTAATCCAGTGTCCAAACCCTAAAACTGAACCTCAACCTAACCTTAAACCAGAGCCCAACCCTAAAAATAAACATCAACTTAACCCTAATTCAGTGTCCAACCCCCTAAAACTGATCCTCAACCTAACGTTAAGGGAACCCCAACCTCATCCGTGGACACTGTTCTTAGGTTTCTGAGGTTTTCATCATCATGTTTCCATTAATGTATCAGTCACCAAACTAAAATGGCGCACTGGTGTCTGCTCCTTGTTCACAGGAATATCTAAGAATTCTTGGTCTCTCTGTTGTACCATATAATACTATAGTTGGTGGCATTAATAAGTACCAAAAATTTACGTGAAAAATGGAGAATATTGTGCTGAATATTATTGATCTGGGGGGAAAAAGGCGATCCCACCACAAATATTTATGCATCTGTTTAGGTCAGGGGTAGGCAAACTCCGGCCTTTAGGCCAGATAGGGCCTAGCCAGTAGTCCATTCTGGCCTAACGCCCCCTTGTCAATCAGGCCTAATCCCAGCCGGCAGGGGTCGGCAACCCGCAGCTCTGGAGCCGCATGCGGCTCTTGAGCCTTCTTGTTATGCCTCCCTTCCCTATTTACCACAGCTAGCGATAACACTTCGGCCGCCGGGGTAAGGGGACTATTCCTCTCCCCGTATGCATTGCGGAGAAGAGGGATTTCCCTTCAGGGGCGTTCCTGGTGGAGGGCAGAGCCATCAGCGCGGGACTCGAGAGAGAGAGAGAGCCCGGCCTAGTGTGCCTTCTTGACCTTCTAAAACGGTCTAGTAGCCAAAAAAGTTTGCTGACCTCTGGTTTAGGTGGAATGATTGTGCAGTCCTGTCCATTCATCTCCTGGTGTGTGGTGGCTCACTGTGTGTGATTGGACTAGCTGCATTTTACACTCAGATCTGATAGGCCATTTAATATAAAAGAATGCTGTATGTTGCCCTCTAATGGATCCATTATGAATAACATACAAAGAAGTCCATAATGTACAAGGTTGCAAGAAGCTTTTGTAGAGAATATTTATATAAAAAATGGGAGTCTTATTCATTGGCTTTATTTCTGCTCAAAAAATATTCTTTTTTTTCTATTTTTATTCTATTTTTATTAAATAAAATAGAAAAATCTGTGTTATATATAGTCTAAAATTCTTATATATACAGTAAATGTGACAGGTCCTCTTTTTTTCTCATCACTGTTGCTCTCTTTTGTTATTTTTGTGTAGTTATCCAGCTGCATTGCCGCATCTCTGGCTTTTTAGAAATACAGCCTTAACTGAGGTCCTACATTTCTGTACAAGTCTGTTTTCTTTACAAGTCTGCATAAAGGATATGTCACAATATTCACCAACTCTTTTTGCACCAAGATTTACATTTCCTCTCTGAGTGAGCAGCTCGGTATGGTTAGTAGATGGTGACTCTGGTTGATGCCTGAGCAGAGGCTGTCCTGTTCAATAAAGACAATGGGCCTGATTTAATTAAGCTATCCAAGGTTCCAGGTTTGCTGGATCACCCAGCTTCACTGATCAAAGTGTATCTTCCTCAGCCTTGGAGAGCTTTAATAAATCAGACCCACTGACAGAAAAGCAGTACAGTGACTTTGATGCATGAAAGTGTTTACTGACACAATATGGAGCATGTATTCTAGTAACACCTGTAGGTGCATGAACTTGTATGTCTGATGACAGGTACTCTTTATGCTAAGTGATAGGACCAGGACATGCTCCCAGTGCTAAGCTGCACTTAGTATTTATTGAATTGCTGTGACAATGAATACACCACGCATGGCTTAGTACAGATATCTGTGAGCTCCTCTTACAATGTATATTTGTAACCACAAACCATTGGACTTCCCTCCGTCTGTCTATTTCAGGACCCTCCACATCTTCATCTGGCTGGCCCGCAGAGTCTCAGGATAATCCTCCCAGGTCAGCCAAGAAAAAGCCATCTGGGGCTGTTTTGTTGCAGTGTAGCGCCCATTGATCCCGGCCTTGCCGCAGCCCGGCGAGCAGTACCAGAAGCCACCGCCCCAGTAGTCTGCGCAGTTCTGATGGTCCCCATCTTGGTCTTTGTCAACAGTAGAGAACATATGACCGACATGGGGAGTCAGGGAATCGCCTAGAAAGAATAACGTCAGCTTATTTCTTATTCAAGTCATAATCACTCAAACTTCAACCAAGTTCTGCTTTTGTTTATTGGGGATGGAGTGGGAAAGGGTTAGAGAATGACCATGTGTGGTTGAAAATCCCAATATTATCAGTGTAACAGTATTCATGAATAAAGAAACACCCAACTCTTTTTGTAGTTCCATGGAGCTCTTCATCAGGGCTACAAACATCTATGATATCTTTAAGGCTATGATTTATAACCACAGGGTCCTGAATATAATTACTCACAGTAGGTTATTAGTATGGCCCAGGAATTGGTTGGAGTATACATCTTACTATTGTTCTTTTCTTCTTTTACAAATAAAGTTATTGACACCTATATACCCATTCCTATGTCCATGTTTGGAGTACTATTGGTAAAATTAAAATAGGCATCCAATGTCAAAGTAAGGTTACTTTGTAGCCCTGATGAAGAGGTCCCTGGAACCCCGAAATGCGTTAGACAATTTCAATAACAAACAAATCAAATTTAGCATGGAAATGTAGTCATTTTTTGATGCTTTCTTTTTCACCAACCATTAGATATTACCCTGAAAGAACCTCTCAGGCCCCATCATACACCTGGAAGCCTCCTCAAAAAAAGCTACCATGTCAGAATGGAATATTCACCATCTCCGGGGTGCAGTGCTTTACAACTCTACACTGATGAAAACTGGTGACTGGAACAGGAAGTGATTGAAAATCTACCCATTGCAGA
>NC_092864.1:3414036-3430615 GCF_032062135.1 Pyxicephalus adspersus | reverse complement strand
AATAGTTTTTTTTTTTGGCTTTAGACAAGGATTGTTCTGCAAATGTATTACCTGCTTCACCACCAATGAACGACCCAACGTACAGTCTGTATCCATCATTCTCAGGGTTCAAGGCGTTGCGGGAAAGGCTGAAGTTGGTGTACTGGGCTAAGGTTTTGTTCCCCATTGAGTTCTCCAGCTCCACCCTCAGTTCATATTCCCTGTGCATTGTCAGCAGGTAAATGTTGTGTAGCCCTGGTGCCGAAAAATAATAAAAAAAACAGCAGTAATCAGAGGAAGGCCCACACTATAAGGGCCATTGCCCAATGAGCTGCCTCTATGTGAACCATTAAAGGTCAGCTTGCCTAACTATAACCATTGGTGGACATTCATTGTAAGTCTTTGACTTCAGCTTATCCTAAGAGTTTTATTTTAGATTTCTCTGGACCAGCTGAGACTTTCTGAAGATGCATTTTTAATTAAACATAATGAGATACATTTTTTTTTTGATCAGCTTTGTAGCTATATCATTATCTTTCATACAATTGGTATGGAAGTCATTTTAGGTTCCTATCATGGAGTTCTCCAATTTCTGCGGCTTGACTCACAAGGGGAAAGTTCTACATGACATTGGTCCAACCCATCTCTCCTTGATCCCTGATTGGGAAATGTATACAGCTAGGGTTGTCCAGGTTATATTTTAGGAATGATAGGAGAGACTGATATTAGAGACATGAGTATTTACCCAACCAATACTCTCCATTGGCGTTCCCGAATCCATCCACATAAACCTTCCATGGCTGCCCGAAGTCCACTGAGCTATCCTGACGGTTCTGGAACACCTGGTGAACTTGACAACATCTGTAATAAAGCAAATCTAAATTATAAACATATATAGCAATATTCCAAAGAAAGTCTTCCATTGTAGATGACCATGGTTGGTCTACAAAGAACTATAGCAAAAAAAAAAAGCTGCATATGCAGCCCCCGAGGCTGCTGGGGCTGAATGAACTCCCATGCCCATGTGTGGAAGTTACATCATCCTGGCCAATCAAGCTGGCGGAAGATCAGAAAACCCTCTCATTACTATCCATGACATCCCAGTACAAACAATTTGTTGAATTATCATATCTCATTTTTCTGTCCATATTTCCTCTTACCGTCCAGACCTTCTGATCAGTGGTCATGTCACAGTAGACAGGCAGGGGGCGCATCGCTCCTTGGGGGTAAATTACGTAAACACCATCATCGTGTTGACCATGTTCCCAGATCTCCTGACAGTCCAGAGGGAACCAATCTGCCTCCTGTTTATACTGATAGGCTGAGGATAAATTGAAGAAAAAACACAAATCACTGTTGGATTTGTTAGGGAATTGAAATATCTGTTCTTAGATGAACCCCATTGTGCAGATTTTAAAAATATTTTTTTATTGGTGCCCTCGGCTATATAAACTCGGGAGCAGAGAGACCCTCTGAGATTTGGCATTGCTTAACCCCATAGTCATCAGACTGCCCAATCCCTGTCCCTGTCCCTGTCCTGTCCTTTATGATGGCCTCCTATTGGTTAGAATTTGAATGGATTCCTTAGGGTAGATTGTAAGATCGTAATGTGGTCAGGTGTTTGGAGATTGTCCAATCAGTGTGTAATTTGTATAGGAGGTGGAGGATGAACAATCTGATTTCATGCCATGTCCCTATAGTGAAAACTTAATTCTTTTATACCAAGCAAGCATTACCGGTTGTTTGGCTTTATTTACCTGGCCATGTGGGGGCAGGGTTCCCGCTGACGTGGTGAATGTGCCACAAGAAGAAAACCACAAAGATCTGTAGAGTAAAAATGATTGGCAAAGAGAACCTGTCACATCTGTATCTATATATAAATTATATATATGTTATATCATAGAGATAAATATTATAGATATATAAAATATACAAATAGGTAATTGGATAGTCATTACTCTTATGTGTAGGGATTATTTTCAATAAAGTGTATGTAAACCCCAACAACGATCCTTAATTTCATTTTTTCCGGTCAATTATATATCTCAAAGGAAGTATTTTATATATTTGTTATGTTATATTTAAAATAGATCTTGCCAGAAATCCAGAACTTTCCCTCCAACAGAAAGCCATTTCATCAGGACTGAGGGATCTTGGGAAGAGTTTTAAGGTAGGGGGCCTTTACAATTTTGGGTAGCTTTGTAGAGCACCCTGTTGGGCTTTCCCACTTGGTCACTGGGGCCAATATAAGGTATGTGATGAAAACAGAAAGGGAGGAAAGGAGGAACTAGGGAAGATAAAATATTTCAAGCAGATCAAGCTTCAGCTTTGAACCTCTAGTGATCTCAGGAGGTGTTACAGGGTCCCATGGAACCCTGGTGGAGAAACACCAAGTCATACAGGTACAACCAACTACATTGTATGGATTGTGGTTTACATTTCCCATAGAACCCCAGGGTTCCTGCAGAAATTGCTGAAGGCTCCTCAAGCTGAGGCCGGTGGACCTCCCATTTGATGATTTCTGCATAGTTCTGGGGCCACCACCATTTGGTTGACTAAGCTGCATGACTTTGGTGAAGTTTCTAGTTATATACAAGATTGGTTTTCCAGTGTATTGGTCCAGTCTTTCCACATGTCCCCAGTTTACAAGACTTTACAACAACCTCCAAAGAGGTTCTCTAAGACCCAAAAATGTTTTTTGTGGGTAAAAAGGTTGAGAAAGGCTGCTGCAATAACAATGTGCTCTGTCCTACACAAGCAATGACCTCCGATGTCATGTTATAACAGAAGGTCAGTGTGGTTGCATCCATTACATTCATATAGTGGGAACTTTGGGATTGGACAGGTCCTAGGTCCTTATCTACCATGCTTGGTGCCTGCAGAAGAGCAAAAGCCACACACAATCTAATAACTTACTGAAGATTTCCTTTAGGTTGCAGGTAAGTATTAGGATAAAATGCTGGTTGACTTACCTTCATGTTGGTCTGGTTGTCTCTGCTCAATTTTTCACTCATCCTCCACCACTATCTACTATATATATAGACCCAACCAACACAATAGAGGAAGTTGGGGTGACCAGAGAAGTTTGGGGAAAACCAACTTTGAGATGTGAGGTATTCTTTTACTACCAAGGCTACAAACATCTCTTTGATTCAAAATGTATTTACAAGAAAAAGCAGAAACATCTTGAAAGGGTATTTTGAGAAGAAGGAGAATAATGGCAAGTAGTGTCTCTTGGTAAAAACAGAAAAATTCTTCTTCAAGGTAAAACCGGGAAGCCATTCACAATGAGGATCACATACTGAATTCCCAAATGCAACCCATTCCATGCATGGGTAATCCCATCCTCATCTTCTAATATAGGATTTCTGGGTACAGGAGGTAGAGGTGGGAGAGTTGGGTTTCCCAATGGGTTTTTATATTCTTAGAAAGCACAGTTAAATTAATTTTGAATGCAAATAAAATTAAAAACCATCGGGGATCATGAGAGTCATAATTGGCACAGCAGGTGTACTGACCCAGAAACTCAGCACAGGGATGGAGGGAGCACTACATAATCGGCACAGCAGGTGTACAAACCTCGGAATTCGGCACAGGGATGGATTGAGACCCTGATAATGGGCACACCAGGTGTACAGACCCACGAACCCAACACGGGAATGGAAGGAGCTCCTCATTAAAGGCACAGCAGGTGTACAGACCTTGGAACTCAGCACATGATTTGAGGGAGCCCCTCATAATGAGCACAGGGGGGTAAAGACTGAGGAACTCATCACAAGGATGGAAGAGTCGTCTCTTAATGGACACATCTGGTGTACAGATGGTGGGAGACCAAGATGGTGGGAGACCCTCATAATGGCTGCAGCTGGTGTACAAACCCAGGAACTCTGCACAGGTTTGGAGGGAGCCCCTTGCATTAGGTACAGCAGGTGTACAGACCCAGGATCTCAGAACAGGGATGTTGAGGACCCCTCATATTGGGCATAGCAGGTTTACAGACCTGGGGACTCAGTGCAGGGGAAGAGTAAGGGTGGGGTGAGGAGGCCTAGCTCTCTAGTATTAACCAAACCCAAAAATATATTGTATGTTTTCGCTGGATAAACTGACCGTGTAAATCTTCCCAATAACTCTAATACTCTGTAGGAATAAATTCCTTTTCATGACATTATGAACAAACAATTTATTTTTTTTTAGGAAAGCTCAAACTTTTCACCAGTAAGAAGCTTGGGCTCCAGTTCAGTGACTTTGCCTATGCTGAGATGATATCATCAGTGTACTGCAGGTAGGAGGACGCATTTTTTCAGTCTCATCTTCCCAGTGATCATACTGCAAGGTTGTAGCCAATCACAAGGCGTTCACAAGGTTCTAGAGCAGGGGTGTCAAGGTCTGGTCATTTTGGATTTGGGATTTGGAAAAATGAATGGCATCTGGACCGCCTGCCGGCCAATGCCTTCTGCAGCGAGTGATGCCGCCACCACAACTCATGGCATCACTCATTCTATAGACGCAAGTAAGACTACAGTCCCGGCATCACTCGCGTCTATGGAACAGCTCTCTGCCTATGCGGCTCCGCACTGGGCAGTTCCATAGACGCAAGAAATGTTGGGAATTGGAGTCTTATGTTTCTCTTCTGAGACTGGTCACTATTCCTAGCTCACAGCAGGAGAAATAAAATTACTCAGGTCAGCAGGAAACAAAAAATAAAGTACAAGGTAATCATCTGCGTGAAATGTGTGAAACCATCAGAAAGGGATTTCACTCTTTTCTGTCTCTATTGTAAATAACTTTCTTTTTCCTTTCTAACAGGAGTTTTGAAGATACCAGATATGAGCACATAATTTATACATGTGTAACATTCATTTCATTATTTGGTGTCAATTGATTATTAACATTCATGCCATTTTTATTCAAATCTATTCAAGAACTGTAGCTAGGGGCCAATTAGTGCTTACATTGCATTGCCAAGTATTTTCTTGTTGCAGATTGCATGTTAAGCAATAACTCTTTGTTTCCATATAAAATGTTTTATATTTAATTTAAAGGAATTACTTCCTATTTTTTTAAATACATTTCAAGTTTGGCCCCCGACTTGGTCTGAGTTTTTATTTTCGGCCCTCTGTGTATTTGAGTTTTACACCCCTGTTCTAGAGCCTGAAAGTGTAACATGGACATTACAGATTATGCAATACATAACGTAAGTAAATATATCTGATTACAGGTCCACCATTATCTCCATATTACAGGTTGTAGAGAAAGAGTTTGGGAGTTGGGGCGTTCATTTGCTATGAAAATAAAATCACATAGCCTGTAATATAAAGTTATAGAGGATTACTTGTGTTATATGTCACAGCAGACTGAGCTTTCACACAACTTCTCTTTCTGTTCCCACGTTTTCCCCTAACCCATCTAAGAACCTTTGTATTGAGTAGGAAAGTCCCAACTGAGCACAATAAAAATTTCCAACAATGATGCAACCTTCAAGTTGTTGTTCTCCCCATAACATAATGTTTTACCTGTTTATTCTGCCAGATCTGATATTTTCACACTTACTGTGACTGCCAAGCAAGGTGAGAGTTACATAGATTGGAGAAACCACATAAAACTGCTGGGAGTGAGCACAATAATCAGCTTTTACTTATATAGCTCAAACCTTTCTTGTTTCTGCCTAAACCACGTTAGCTGTAAATCTCCCCGTAAAACTCTCCTCCAGTCTTGCACAGTTGTCTCAGCTCCATTGGACTGATATTAGTAACTCTGTGTCACAGATCACTGCAGGATCAGGGGATCAGCGCCTTTGTCGGTGTCATACACCTTGCACTCTTCTGCAGCCAACAGCAGCCCTTCCCAGGAATCCTCTCCACTGGTTACTTCCTGCTCCAAATCATTTCACTCCCTGTTTGCTGCCCTTTTACCCCAGAAGACCAGAGTATTCTGCAGACATGCCCCATCTTCTGACGGACATGTGAACACTAGGGATGAGCGAGAATGCCTCTGGCATCCGAAAATTTCCTCGAAGTTCCGATGGGCTGACGAAATTTCGCCGGAACTTCGCGGAAATTTTTGGAAAACCATCGGAAATCACTATATGTGGATTATCACGGCTGCATTCATAAATACAGCTGTGGGAATCCTCCTGTCAGTGAGCAATCCCCGGGCAAGCCCTCATTATAACCTGTAGTGCCCGGGGATCTCTCACTGAGAGGAGGGTTCTCGTGGCTCTATTTATAAATGCAGCTGTGGTTAGCCTCCTCTCAGAGTCCTAAGTCATTGTGGCTTGTGTTAATGAATGAACGCGGCCGTGGGAAAAATCCTCTGATTTTTCCCACGGCTGCGTTCATTCATAAACGCAAGCCGCATTCATTCATGTGCAGCCAGAGAGACTCACACTGTGTTCCTGGATAGAGAAACTCAATCCAGGAACACATAGTAAAGGACTGCAACAGCAATCAGTGAAGCGGAGCTGACAGCTCCACTCTCCTAATTGGTTTTGAAGGTCCAAAAAATTCGTTCTTGCCGGCCGAATTTACAAAGGCCCATTTCACTGCAACACAAAATTTAAAAATTTTGCTCGCTTATCCCTGGTGAACACCACCTGAACTGCCTCTGCTCCAGAACTCCCTCTGGTGGTGGGTTCTGTTACCTGATGGTCACATGATCCCTATTTTCCACACAGCCACCCCTATATGTCCAATAGGATGTTGCCTGAAGAAGGATTTCTTCTAGGCTCTGCTTCTGGGTTATTGTCTGTATTTCTTGATCCAGGTTCTGACTCTGACTCTTTTGTATACCATCCCCAGCTCTGTGTGACTACTCCTGATTGCCATCTCCCCTGACCATGGCTCATCTGACTACTTTTCTATCTTTTGCTCTTGTACTATGCTTTGGTCATACCCAGTTAGCTGTTACCACCCCCTGCATGTAAGGTTGTGGCAACCTGGGCACCACCTCCTTAAGTCCAACACCTCTTGCAGGGTGCGCTGGTAAATCCGAAGGCGGGTGTCATAGACTCTGTACCCTGTACATGTCTCTGTACCCCGTACACGTCTCTGCACCCCGTACACATCTCTGCCAAGCGAGCTGGTGACACAGAGGGTCCACCACCTGCCCATGACACTCTGATATCACCCACACCCACTCTTCTAGAATACCATATTGATCCTATATAAAATATTAAAGGTTAAAAATTTGTCAATAATACTTTCATACTGGAATGGCTGTATGAGGTCTTCTGTCTTGTTTTACCACATGAGAACACCATGTTTGGATACCAAGAATGATAACTAATGTCATAAAATACCAACACATTTCTCAGGTTTGCTGTCAGACTTCATGGGAAAAAAATAAAACTTTAAGGTGACTGTGACCTCTATTCTTCCCCTATGTCTGGGTGGGTCTATGTCCAACTCATAACACTAATGCTCACAATAGTGGGGCTTTACCACCAGTTCACAAAAAGAACATTGTGGAACTGGAGAGAGTGCACGAAAAGGTAACTAAACTAATAAAAGGAATAGAGGATTTTTTTGCCTTCCTCTGGATCTCCATGATCTATGTCTAGAGGGATTTATCTGGTAATGTTTCCTTCCTAATGGTTGAACTTGATGGACTTTTGTCTTTCTTCAACCTAACTATATGTCTCTTGCATGTCAGACCTTGGAAGGTGCTCTGTCTAATAATACTTATTTAGGAGCGATATCTAAAACACTGGAAGACAGAACAGAGTTCCTACAGGACTAAATAAGATAACATGCGGCTTTTCTTATCTTACAATTTATGTGAACATTTACTTGAGAAGTTTTCACTGAATAGATAAACTAGATAAGTTTAGTTAATATTAAACCATCTTATCTCTGGTGTCACATTGCATGTTTTGACTATTTAGCATCCCTTTAGCTGCCATGACTTGTGAACACACATAGGGATCTTTTCTCAAGACATTCCCTAAAACATTTCCTAACGGGAATCTTTCAGGTCCGTGTGTTTCAATTGCAGTAATTGATTCCCATCAGGGAATGTTTCAGGGAACGTCAGATTACCTGTTATTTAAAAAGAGCCCAAAGTCAGACATGGATGTCTGTGCTCACCGTGCTACTCCAACAATGCCCACACACAGATGCCAGCCTGCATGTAAGACTAGGTTCAATATGATGCACAGTAGTGTTGGTTGAATAGCTCAGTGTTCAATTTGGTGAGTATTTGATTGAATAGCCTGATATTTTTCGAGTGATCAAACGTCAAATTCGAACAACATTAAAGTCTATGGGGGGGGGGGGGGGGAGTTCAGGTTATTTTCGTGACTGTGTAGAACTGCACCCTGTGCCCTGATTGCTCTTGCAGCCCTAGCAGAACTGTATGAGTTTCCATTGCCCGTGACACTGACAAGATGATTCCCACGGCTGCATTCATTCTGAGCACAGCCATGGGAATCCTCCTGTCAGTGTGGGATCTCCGGGCACTAGAGGTTAAATGAAGACAAGTCTCCCCATTCATAACTTCCAGGAAGGGTAAACCCTGATGACAGCTCAAGCGTCATCAGGATTTTCCTTTCCTCAGCCAATCACAGAGCACTAGAGGTGAATGAATGGGGAAACTTGTGCTCATTTACCCTCTAGTGCCCGGCTGTGTAGTTAGTTACATAAATTAGACACATTCAATAAATTACTTTAAAATTAAAGCCTCTTTTTTTTTTCTTTTTTTTTACACATATTTTTACACACAAATTTGCAAAGTCGAATCCCGTGTTTTTCAGTTCTGGTCCATCCAAATTTGAACAGCCATATTCGGGTCGAATATAAGGACAACCTGAATTCCAACACCAACACTTATGCACAGCAATCCTTTATCAGACACAGGCATGCTAATCCACATGATGCAAAGCAAGATACTACAAATCAGAATGAAGTGACAATATCTGGATAGAATAGACTGAGATGAAATGACAGAATACCCCACAGGTAGCTGGAATACTTTGCGTTAGATGCCCCCCAATATATATAATGAGGGCTGCATATTGTTTGCTTTGTTTTATAACTGTACATAAAGTCCAGTTTTACTAATAAATACAAAGATTTCATTGTAATTTGAATTTTATTCTCACCTGAACACAGTAAGGCCAAGGTTCAGCTGCTATCTTTAGGAACTGCAGTAAATAGATTAAATTAGGACATTTTTTTAATAAAATTTCTTCCGTCTTGGCTTAAAAGTGAAAGCATTCTAAGGACATGTGACACTGTGTATATATATCTCCCCAGGTCTTAAGTCTTTATATGCTGAAGAGCAGCCATGCAGGTGAGAACAGGAGCCTATAAGATGGTAATTTACTGGGTTAGTAGTAACAAAAGACTGGGAGCAGACAGGTTCCTTGTTACAGACGGGACTCTACAATAGAATAAACTTACCTGCCTGTACCTGAACTCTTGTGTTCCATCCATGGTGCGGACATCTTCACTGGTCCATTTCCGAGTCCAGAATCCTCAGCCACATTGGTTGAATAATGGCGCTCCAGTGCATGCATATGAAGTTCATTCATTCCTGGCAACCAGGAGTGTACACTGAGCAGTGTGCCTTATAGAAAAGAGTGCAAACAAATGGGGAAGTTTGTTATTTTGCAGAAGGGACATCACTTGTCCCTTTTGCAATAAAGAATCCACCTGCTTGCAATTTTTCAAATAATAAGTTATTGCTTTAAATAATGTCAATTTGCTCAGCCACACTAGAAGGAAAGTCTATCAGTGCAACCATTGGGATGCCATCATCTGTTGTGGGAATGTAGCTGGGGACTTTGCTGACAACCCAGGTATATGACAGCCAGTGACACGGAATAGGAGCAGTTGATTCCTTGCTGAGAAAACCAATATCATAGAAAGTAATACAGATTTTTAAGACATCTCAGCCCCCATGTATATTCCATAAAAGAATGATTTCCCTTGGGGTACCTGCGGATACTGGCACTACCAATCACTCCACTCTAGGATCAAGCTTTAGAATAATTAATGGCAAAATTTTGACTTGTCATTTCAAATATGTTTATTATGTTATTTTAATTTTAATATCGGTCTCTTCTTTCCTGAGGAAACAGATCTTGCGAAACGCGTTGAATATGAATTGTGACTAGCATATGCTCAATATACAGTATCTTTATTCCCTGTTTTAATGATTAAATACATTATGTTTGTATATTTCAAAAATATTAGTGGGATGTATTGTTAATGGGAGGTCCTGGAACAGTTAATAAAGTTTGTAGAAAGGTATACTGGTTAAGTGGTAAAAAGGAGTTGAAGCTAAACTCACACAGAGGGCAGGTGAAACCCTTTTACCTGATTGCATGTCACCAGCTGGATATGTGTCACACTCTTGATTGAGTTTTGCAATGTACATACCAGCAAGGAAGTGACACGTACAAAGCAGAAGTAGGTGTTCCTGGCATATTTCAGCCATGTTGCTAATGAATTTGTAACAATGGCAGGTTTACTTGTGTGATGTGCTCCTAACAGTGGAAAACTTCAATAACTTTACATAAATGCTGTTTTAAATGCAAATTTTATAAGGAGGGTCAGAATGTCCATTGGGGTCAGTATCTGGATTGTCCATTGGACTCTTGTCGGTAGGCAGTAGAGAAAAGATGTCGATTTTCTGTATAGCCATGGGGTCACACATAATGAATACCGTTGGTAAGAAATTACCTATCAATCTGTGTACAAGTTATCACAATATATCCAAACAGATTGGATCAATGTTTCTCAACCAGGGTTCCTCCAGAGGTTCCTCGAGCAATGAGCAGTTTGTACCTCTCAGGTCAGTTATCACTGACACCAATCATCTTTTTGGCTATCTGTAATGGTGGTTCCCTTCCAACTGATTAACAATGTCAGACTATGAACCTCATGTACTGAGATCTGTGGCTATAGTAAATATAGTTATTGAATGTTATTTTATAAGTTCTCCTGTGCTAAAAATTTTGAGAAACACTGGATTAGACTATCAAGACACTAATTCTTCTTCCATCACCCAGCGCCTGTCTTTGGACCTGGCCTTGTTCCTGTTGCTCTGCATGACTTCTGTTCTTGCTCTCCAAGCTCCTCTCAACCAGCGTCAGCGTGAGTAAAACATTTCCCTTTCTCTGACTTGTCTTAATTTATATCAAATTAAGAAGGACAGTTAGAGGTTAAAAGTGTAACACAATTGGCTAAGATTTGGACCCAGTGAGGAGAGGCATCTTCAAAGAAGGTCAATATGACATTTTATCTTTAGGTTGTACATCTTGGGGAGACGGTACACTTATCCTATGCTTGTTTTCCAGGCAATAGTTGTCGACCACAATGCAGCTGCTACCCTCTGGACTGCAAGGACATATATGACAACGGGAAGACATCAGATGGGGTATATTGGATATACCCCAATGGGCATTATTCAGATGCAGTCCCAGTGTATTGTGACATGACTTCTTCCAATGGGCCATGGACAGTAAGTGATGGGAGCAGACAACTAAGATTAGACAGTGGGGGATGTACTATGACATGACTGCTCCAAATGGACCATGGAAAATAGGTGATGGGACCAAACAAGCTAAGATTAGACAGTAGGGGATGTACTATGACATGACTGTTCAAAATAACAATAAGCGATGGGACCAGACAAGCTAAGATTAGATAGTAGGGATGTACTATGACATGACTGCTCCTAATGGACCATGAACAGTAATTGAAGGGATAAGTAAAGATAAAATTATACAATAGGGGTTGTACTATGACATGACCGCTCAAAATGGACCATGGACAGTATATGATGGGACCAGACAAGCTAAGTTTAGACAGTTGGTGATGTACTATGACATGACCCCTCCAAATGGTGAACGGACAGTAAATGATGAAACCAGACAAGCTAAGATTAGATAGTTAGGGGTATACTATGACATGACCCTTCCATATGGACCATGGAAATTAGGTGATGGGACCAGACAAGCAGTGGCATAGAGACTTGGAGCACCTTTACTCACCCCCTCCCCCAACCCTAAACCAGGTTTACTGGATCACCCAGTTTATCCCATGATTCTCTATCTTCTCCATGCATGGAGGGCTTTATTAGATCAGGCCCATTGACTTTCACAAATGAAATCAATTTTTTTGCCATACATACAGTTTAATGGTAACCTGAGCAATTTTTAAAGTAGATTTCAATAGCTTTGGATGTGAGCATATTCACCATGATCTGGTTGGTCATTAAACGTCTCTTTTCCAGGTATTTCAGAAAAGATTTGATGGAAGTGAGGATTTCTATCGAGGCTGGGAGGACTACAAGGTCGGATTTGGGAGAGCTGACTCAGAGTATTGGCTGGGTAACTTTTTTTTAAAATACATAGTTTCAAAAGTTAGGATGTTGATTTTGTAGAAATGGTCTCTTTTGCTGTTTTGACATAGTAAAGGACCTGTGGTCTCATTTGAACTTGGTTTGAGTTCTCCAAGCTGTGAAACTTTCTTTGAATATCCTGTAATATTATGTTTTCATAAGGAAAGGAGCCCAACACTGCAGGGACCAGTATGGCCCTTCCTATTCATGCATGTGTTCTCCCTGCTCATTTCATTGACAGCAGCATTTTAACAAAGCAAGCAACTAGTGGTTGATAAATGAGAGAATTAAGATGGGCATAGGACTGCCCTCTTATACCCAGGTTTTTATTTTCTGTATGATTTTTCAATGACGTTTTTTTTTTCATTCTTTGAACTAATCATTGTTTTATTTTTTACTTGTTGTTTACTTGAGTAATAACAGCTTTGTTAAGGAATATATTCCTAATAAACCTCCATATTTTTTCTGGCACAGGCTTAGAAAACATCTATCGTCTCACCCTTCAGAAGGCCTACCGCTTGCGCATCGACCTCACAGATTTTGACAATGACTCTCGTTTTGTGATCTACAATAATTTCTCCCTCTCACCTCTTTCTATCTCTGGGGTAGCAGAAAGCTACAAACTCTATATTGTTGGCTTTGAAGAAGGGGATCCATCCAAGGCTATTGGTAAGGAACCAAGGCGGATACTGGATAGAAGATGGATCTTATTTGGGTCTCTTGTGTGGGTGATTTGTAGACAGAAGATGTAGATGGAAGCTTCGTTTTATAATGTAAGGGTGCTTCCGTATAATGATGGGTAAGCCATAGGTTGGGAATATGAATAGATGAGCAGATATAAAGTTAGATGAATAATAAATGGATATTTAGGTTGGCTTTTGGATCAATAGATTGATGGTAAGATGGGTTGGTTCGGGGAATATAGAGTGTTATAAAGAGTCGATGTATGTTTAGGTGGGTGAATTGATTTTAGGTGGGCAGATACGAGGCTAGACACCTTTATGTCATACATAGGGCAAATAGTAGGTAGGTTGATGGAGGAATTTATGTATGGATGACTAGACCAGCCCATGTTGGATGAGTGGTTGGTTGGGTAACTGGGTTTGTGAGAGGATGGGGATATATTAGTGGTTATTAGATAGAGAGATAATTCGGTTGGTTAATGGCCAAGTGAATGGTTACGTTGGATGGATAGGTAGACGACTTGGTAGAATAATCATTGGATGATAATTCTGGATAGTAGACAGATCTGTGGATAGTTAATTTAGAGATAGCAGGTGAGATGTTGGTGAATGGATGAATGAGCAGATAGGTGGTGTTATTATGTAGAAAACAAAACTCTGGTGCTCTGAATATAAGACGTCAGTTTCAGAGAAATAAATGATGAAAATAGAACACTAGAGGAACCAAACTTCTTATACAAGGACACACAATCATTAAAACCTTTGAAACGAACCATACTGCTCCCTATGCACAAGAAACATCTAGACGTATGAACGCCCAATAATATTGTATAGACACTTTAGTCAGTAAAATTGACTTACACTTCTACCACACTTTAAAATAATATTTGTTGATAGATCAGACACATTTTATGATTTAAATATCTGATTTGCACATTTTACATAATGATTCTATGTAACTGTGATACAAATTCCCACAGGTGATTCTTTGGGGAGCCAACATACCATGGGTTTCTCCACCTACGACCACGATGTAGATGTGGGTTCTAGAAACTGTGCCAGCACGTACAAGGGAGGATTCTGGTACAGAAACTGCCATGCTGCCAACCTAAATGGTTTATACCTAGGAGGTAACACCAACCAGTATGCCACTGGCATGACCTGGGAATCATGGCGGGGATTTTATTACTCCATGAAGACCACCGAGATGAAGATAGCAGTCAATTTCTGAACTTCTGATCTTCTTATAGCAAAGGAAATTAAAGAATGGGAGCTAAGTAAGAGAAGTAATATTAAAGCCAATGGAATTTTTACCTTAAATCAGCCAATTACATTTTAGATTCAATAAAACAATAAAAACGTTGTTTGAATTCTTGCAGTTTGGTTCCTTTAAAAAGCAGTCAAAGCCAAGTTTATAAGTTTGTCCCCAACCAGCATGCTACAAAGAAGGATCCTTATTGCCATATTATCCTTGTGGTGCCATTATTATCCATATTCATATGGTCCATTGTGGTGAGTACAAATTTTAATGAAACATTTGTTTACTTTAAGAGAAAAGATTCTGTTAGCATATTGTTTATACATGCATAGGCACAACAACCATTCCGAAATACAGTATTATATTGTGATGATCATTTCTGCCACTAGGTGGTAGTGTTACATTTACAGTTATTCCTATTGGAACTGCATGGTTATGTCAGTCTCGGTTGGTTCCAATAAACAAGATGACCTCTATGTCTTCCTCAACACGTTGACTGATAACAGTAATATCTGCCACAATTATTTAGTAGATTTTCGTAGATGTTTCGATGTAGACAATATATTATTTAAAAGTCATGCCAAAACTCAAAATCCAAACATAACTTTTCCCTCTCCATCAACCCAAAGCCATGCCAGCAGTCATGTGGTCTCTGATATAAATGAGTTGCATAGTGGTTGAGTTATTTCATTGTTTTTATCATCCATCATCGGAGGCAGCTTCCTCCTTCTACAGCCAAGGCCTCGTCATTCAGCGGGAAGTGAGGGATCAATGTGACTTCTGTTCATGCTTCTGCTTTTGTTATATGACATTCTTAAGTTTGGTTCTGTCCCTCTCAAAGAGGAATCCCCATGCTTCCCCATTGCGCCCTGAAATCTGCAATAGCAATTCCTCATAACATAGAATTGCCTAATTTGTTTAATTGCAGACTATTCCTCGGAAGGAGCATGTTCCTTGTCCAAAAAAGGAAAGATAAGCTATTATATTGTTTGGCAGCAGCAATTAATTAATGTTCCATTCCTGGTTCACGCAAATTTGGCGTTACAATTTCCACATTTGTTTGATAGACTAGTTGTGATGTTACCTGTTCACCAGTGACCGCTGTATCATGTTCCTTCTGATGAAGATATATGCGAAACGCGTATTGTTCCATAAACTGATACAAACCAAACAACATGTTAAACATGTGGGATTACCAGGGGCTTGGTGTCTAAGTGTCCCCCAAACATAACCAAAGCACCCTGCAAGGGGTGATGGGTCGGTAACCCTAGTGGTCACCGTACTGCTTTGCTGCAGGGAGAACACCAGGTCACCGCCCTCAGGCTTTTCTCACCAGGGGCAAGTGAAACAAAGGGTTCCGGTGCAAGGACAGTTCCATCTTCTGTTTGCCCATAAAGTGTATGGCGTTACAGTTTACACATTGGTTTGATGATCTAGTTGTGATGCAACCTGTTCAAGTGTTGACCATTGTATGATGTTCCTTCTCAGGAAGCAATATGCGAAACGCGCAATACTTCCATAAAGTCATATAAACCAGACAACATGTTAAACCTTCTCAGCTCTTCTAAGACGTTCAACCAAAGTTGGGTACCTGGGCTTTACAGTAAAGAGGGTGACAACCCTTTTTGGAGCCTGACTTTACAGATCTCGAATATTTCCTATGCTTAGGTCTTGGGTCTCTAGTAACCACACTGGTGCCCTATACGGGTCTCCCTCTGACTACCTACCCACCAAAGTCCCATCCTTCTTCTACTCATCAGCTTACACAGAAGCCACTAAAACTGCAAGTCTGTATTTAACTTTCAGCTTTTGTAATGGGAAATGTGGGTACTTCATGACTTGAAAAGGAAAGTTATTTTTCAAGAACCATTTATCTTCAAGATAAAAATCTAAACTTTTGTTTTATTATTTTTATTGATGTATAGGTGGTGGTTTCAATATGGACAGATATAAATTTTACATCCCAGCCTTCAGGAATATGGCATGGATAATGAAATCTTCAATCCTTTGGAATGGATGGAGCTATCATCATCGTCGTTTTCTTAAAGGAATAATAGGCTCCTTTAGATGAAGCCCAGACTAGGCCCGTAGCGTACTCAGTGGTGGTACCATTTTGATATTTGCCATTTAGGTTGGCACCATGGCACTTGTTGTACCAGAATGCACCATGAAATCTCTCCGCGCAGTTGACATTGTGAAAATCATTGTCATTGTCATATGTGGAAAATGGCATGCCAATGTGACCGCCCAGGGAATTCCCTGCAGGAAACAATAGAATATATTTATGGTTAGAATAGAAGAACAAAAACATATG
>NC_092864.1:3311638-3412851 GCF_032062135.1 Pyxicephalus adspersus | reverse complement strand
AACAATATCTCCCTATTCGATCGAATAGCTGTCGAATCGAAAATTGTAAGATATTCAACCAACACGAGTCATGACTCCCAGGCTTTCCTTACCAAGGGCAAACGGAATAGAGGGCTCTAGTGAAGGGGCAGCCAAGATCAGGTACTGGGTAGGTAACTAGCAAGGAACAAGGTCGAGACAGACTGAGGTAAGGGCAGGCAGCAAGTGAAGAACAAGGGTCAGGGCAGAGGGAAAGGCAGGAAGCATGGTCGAGGTCAGGAATTCTAAAAGGACAACATAGTATAGAGTATAGCTGAGCTAGGTCTCAGGTAGCAATCTGAGGATCCACCAACCAGAGCATTGAACAAGAGGGGTATAAATAAGACTGTCAGCCATTGGCCGAGATTGTAACCAGGAACTAATCTACTCATTGGCTGAAGCACATCTCAGAGCAAGTGCAGGAGATGCTGAGAAAGTCTATCAATGCACAGATGTGCAAGTTGCTGGACTGATGATCTGAGGGCAGAGTGTTAACAGAACCACAATTGTAGACATAACATGCATATAGCATTCTGATCAGAATATACCATCTCATCACTGGCCTAGCAATGTGATAAATGCTAAAGTTAAGGCTTTATTAAGAAAAAAATCAAATGAAGGTTTAATGCATACCAGCAGGTTTGGTTGGATCGCCCTCTTTAAACTCCTCCATATAAAGTTTGTAACCGTCTTCCTCAGGGTCAACCGCTAGACGAGAGAGGGCAAAGTTTTCATAGGTCACAAAACGATCAACATCATCCCAGTCCACCAAGTTGATTCGCAGGCGGTAGGTCTTTTTTAGAGTTAGGCGGTGGATATTCTGCAAGCCTGATGTAATGAAACATCCGTCAGTTAAAATCATATATATCAAAATGTTCCTTATTTTTGGTGTACTCTCCATTAATCTACTCGAAAATAATATACAAAGAATATGATTACAATTGGTTGTGGAGTGAACATAGACTAAAGCATTTACCCAACCAATACTCTCCATCTGCTCTTCCAAATCCGGCATTATACTCTTTCCAACCCCGATAAAAGCTTACTTTTCCATCAAACCTCTTCTGAAAGACCTGAAATGAGAAGCTTAGGTCAGATTAATTTACTGATTTTTTTGTTATCTTTTGGTATTTCTATAACATTGATCTACCTATTACAAAAGAAATGCATCAAAAATATATTTTCACTTGTTTATGTATATATGAAAAGTGTCCATTATAAACCAACTAAACATAAAGGTGATCTAAAGTCTCAAACCTCACATATAGAATTAAAGTGGTACTATAGTTCCACACCCAAACATTATCAAGGGATGATTTTTGTTCTAGTTCATTCTTTATTAGACAAACTTCAAAGAGTTCTTAACTAAAATAAGTGAAAGAGCAGTTAATAAATAATATGTTACTTCTAAGGAGGACTGGCGGAAACATCTTTGTCTAGTAAATAGTTTGCTTCTTACCTTCCTAGTTTTTAGATCCTTAACAGATTACCGTTTTCTAATTATGATTGAAGCACATGTTCTGTGATTTTAATAAAAAAAAATTATTGTTCCTTTTTACCTTATTTGAATGACCTACAGTTATTAATTAGTTTTTTTTTGTGATGAAACTAACTTAGTAAAAATAATTAAAATCATAGAACAGCTCATACTGCAATCATAGGTTTTTTTTACCCAATCTTTAACTACAATGCATTTCTCCAAACTTTTAGCAAAAGTCTGCAAATTTCATGAAACTACTAATATAAATCATTTTCTCAGTTTTGCTTTGTCCCACAAAAAAATAAACTAGCAATAATAATAAAAAACAAGTTTTGGTACACTTTATATTACTGTAATATATATTACTATACTCTACTGTACATTAATATGTTATACATTCATATAAGGTATAATAATATAGTATAAATTTACTATACTGAATTATCCTATACTATAGAAAACTGTAATATAAAAAAAATATCTGTTATCATTTACTATGCTGTATATTGTTATACTATATATTACTATACTGTACAATACTTTACTATATACTTTACATATTATGCATAATATATCTTATACTGTATATAACTCCATTATATTTTTTATTCTTATATTGTATTTTTTACTATACTATATATTTCGATACTATACTGTACATATATACTGCTATACATAATACTATTATGCTATATAACTATGTTATATTATATACTATAAATTCCTATATTGTATTCTAATACATATATATTTACTGTAATATTTTTTTTAGTATATACTTTAAATATTTACTAAAGCATACCATATCATATAATTTTTTACTATACTGTATATAACTATAATATATAAATCTATGTTATATATTATTATATTTTACTTTACTATATGATATACTGATCCCCAGGGCACTAGAGGTTAATTAACCTTCCGTGCCGGGGATCGCACACTGTTCTCAATTCATTGAGAAGATCCCCGGCATTACAGGTTAATTACCTCTAGTGTCCCGGGATCACAGTGGACTCTCAAGGCTGCATTCAGTCTTGCAGCCCTGGGAATCCTGTTTGCCATACCCAGCACTGGAGGTTAAATGGGGACAAGTCTCCGCATTTAAAACCTCTAGTGCTCCTTAATTTATTTATTTTTCATTTCTTTTTTTCCTTCTAGCACAGCACCTTGCCTTGCTGCTCTCCATGTTTTATACTCCAGGGACCACTACATTTCCGGACTCTGGTCCATGCATGTGCGGAGAGCGGTGTGTAACTCAAAGAGGAAGAAACTTCCCCCAGAGTGACGTCATGATGCCAGATCCCCCAGAGACACAACCTACCCACTGCGTTCCATACAGGAGACAAGGTTTTTACATTTAAATTGTAAATAAATAAATACTTATAATTATAAATTTCCGGCCTGTTCCACCCCCCACAACGCATGCACGACACCTGCACACACGTTGCATACCCGTCCGGCATCTGCATCCCCCAGCCTCGCGCCTCCAATGCTCATAGGCCGGGATGCGAGGCTGTGAGAGGAAGATGCAGGGCATTGCCAACGGGACACCTATGCCAGCTGGGCATCACCAAGTGGACTTAGATGCCAGGCCGGCATCGCTGGAGGACACCACGATCCCATAAGGACCAGGTGAGTCCTCAATGCCACCCCGAGTGTGGCTCGGGGGTATCGTTTTCTGCAAGTCACACTTGGGAATACCACAAGCATATACTATTAGGGTAGAATTTACAAAAGTACACAGATTTCACAAGGAAGCCCTTAATGATGGATCGCTCTGCAATGACATCCTGTATGTTATGAAATTAGTTCCAATACTGTGGTCAGAAGTACAAACTGCAAAAAACCCAAAGGACGCCCATTTACTTATGTCAACCCTCTGTAAAAGATGGGGGGCGGCGTACCAATGGGGTCACCTGACATAGGCTGACTTTTGCAGGTGCCCACTAAATCTGAACAGGGATCGGAACTCAGATTGCTCATATTCTTCAGGTCAGAATAGGTAAATTTTGAGTCAGAATCAACTCCATGTGAAGTTCTCTATATATAAGTAATAAAAATGTGTTCTTGCTTTGAAATAACCTTTGTTTCTTCTGGCTGAACCCTAAAGGGCAGATACAAATCTGCAATGTCAGCGTCCTGCCTGTGTCCTCTATGTCCCATGATTCTTTGCACTTTGTGTTATGGTTTGTGGGTGTTGCACATGTAGTCTCAGCACAATGGGGTGACTACAATTAAACCATTCTGTCTAGAGCATGAATTGTAGTTCTCTGCAATGGATAAAAGTTATTTACGGGGAGTAATTTAACACAGATTTGAAACTCAGAAGAAATGAATAAAAGCAATTTGTTCAATATGGCACCACAACACACTGAACAGTAGAGGCCAACTCAAAAACAGCACAAAGCAATGACTGCTATTGTCAGCAGAGTCCAATGAGATTTGAACGTTACAGTCACATGACAGGTAAATAGAGAGCCTAACACTAGTGGTAAAGCATTGATTCTCATTTGAACATAGTAAAGTATTTTCCATACCAGCAGGTCTGTTTGGATATCCCTCAGTAAACCCCTCAAAGTAAAGCTTGTAGCCATCTTCTTCTGGATCAATGGCCAGACGAGAAATGGAGAAGTTTTCATAGGTCGCATAACGAGTTTTATTGTCCCAATCAACCAGGTCAATCCGGAGATAATAAGTTTTCTTGAGGGTTAGGAGGTGAATGTTCTGCAGTCCTGAATAAGGGAAAACCAAAGCAGTCAACCCAGAAATGGATTATGGCAGAATGGGGCCCTAGGTAATTATCAGCTATGTCTCCCTATCATTTGATTTGAAATTATTCAAGATTCCATAAGGCACATGGATTGTCTATACTGGCATGTTCCGAAGATACCAACTTCCTAAAAGTCGATTCTGTTTTATGAAGTGATAAAGAGGTACACAGCACTCACTAGACCTGCTATTTCTCTCATTTGCAGCAGAAGTTTGAAGATTCTTGCTGGACCCATGAACATTGCCCAGGCTCCAATCTTATGTCACTTCATGGATGAGTCAACCTTAGAAAAATACATAGGAGTGACCAAACCCACTAGCTCAGGGCATTTATTAATCATCCTTCTAGTTTTGCATACATTGTATGGAGAAAAAATTGTGCACACCCCTTACAAATGATGGGGTTTAGGTGTCCCCAGCAAAGGCATTTGGTAATCCCACAAAGACATTGTGGACTATTGTGCTTTTCCAGCTTTGTGGTCTCAGTTTGATGAAGGCCGTGCTTTTTTTCCAGCATGGCTGTGCCCCAGGGTACAACTCCAGGTCCATAAAGATATGATGTCTGCACTCTGTTTTGGAGGAAGAGTCTCCTGCACAGGACCTCAATGCTACTGATCACCTTTGGGATGAATTGGAATGGTGATCCAGGGCTTTTTATCCAACATCAGCATCCAACCTCCCACATGGGGCTAATTCCAATTTATGGAGAGAAGAGTGGTTGGTGGTATAGCTAGAGGAGGTTCAATGGGATTGACATGGGATGTTCAACAATCTCATATAGGTGTGATGGTCAGATGTCTATGATGTTTAACCATATAATGTAATTTAATGGCTGGACAGCGCTTAAATCATAAAAAAATAGGTAACCATAAAAGGTAGCTAAAGTTTTGTTGAAGGAATCCATCAATTGATTAAATGATGGCATTTTGTTCCTCCTATCTGGGGTTCTAGAAAAGTCTTTAGTGGACAATTATTTTTAAACCAAAGCTCCAAGGTGTACTCTTGCCCTGGGCAATTAGTATTAACATACCTAGTATCAGATATATATTTTCAGCTGATTTAAGTTCATGGGAAGGTTTTAGACATATGGAAGATTGTGTCTCAATCATTTACCTAACCAGTACTCTCCATCTGCTCTTCCAAATCCGGCTTTATACTCCTTCCAACCTCGGTAAAAGTCCACCTTTCCATCAAACCTCTTCTGAAAGACCTGAAATGAGACAATTTACATGTTGATTGACATTCCGCTGTATATCAAGCCTAATTTATTTTTTGTGGGACCAGTTTAGAATTACTGTTGGGTTTTTGCAGCTATATGGGGCTTATTTTTCTATTGAGACAACAGTTGTACCGAACACGAAATTAGTATAAAACATAACAAAGAAAAAAACAAAAATCCAATATAAATAAATGATTGGAAGCAGTGGGTACATCTATGTACTTTCTAGAATGGTGATAATATTTAAAGATAACAGTCAGCCCAATTTAACATGCATACATCTGGATGGGCCTAGGAGAAGATTAGTAAGTGGGGTAGATGAGGGGAAGTCTCTCCAATGAAGCACCAGATGCCAATAAAATACTGACAAGAGATTTATTCTGCCTACCTACTGTCACATTTACCACAGGCAGCAGTTCTGACTCTGGACATGCCTCTGTTTCGCTTAATCGGCTTGCCATTAAGGAAATAGCCTCTTGAACATCCCTGGCTATATTGCTAGCTCAGACACAGTACTCAGCATTTGCGCAACGCATCTCCACTGGTGCCGAGCTCTGTTGAGCTAGTTCCTATACACCTGTTACTTAATTCAGTGTTTCCTCTGTCCAGCTTCTGTGTTAACCCCTTGTTGCCCAGTCAGTTGTTTCCAGCCCATTCCCTTGTGTTGTTCCAGTGTTCCTTTAAGTCTATGGATATACCAGAGTCACCTGTGCCTCCTGTTGCTTCCAGTGTCTCTTGTGTTTCCTGTGTCTGTAGTGGCCCCTGTGTCACTGGTGTCTGTGTAATGGATCCCTGGTAATTGACCCCTGGCTTGTGACCTGTCCTCTCTTGTTTGCTGTCTGCCTTGACCCTGGTCTTCCTCGACTATTCTGCAACTTTGTGATTTGGTACTGTGTATCACCCTGCCCACCTTGGTGTGCCCAAGGACCGCTACCGTGCGGTAACCAGCAGCACAACATCCTCACCATCAGAGGCTCTGGAGAAGACCTGGTTACTGCTTAGACTCTGAGCCTTGGCCCTTCTCAGGGCTCGCACCAGCTCCGTGCAAGCCATAGCCCACCCTAGTGACCCCGTCTTCCCAAGTGTGACACCTACCCCTTAGCCACCCTTACACACCACTTATTGTTACTCTTCCTTCACTTGATCCTCTCCAATTTTTTACATTTACAGTAATATAACTGCAAAACCTTAACACATTCCATGATACCACGTTGACTGGATGAAGCTAAATGAGCTCTTTGTGTGTGTAAAAATATTGAAAAATGTTCTCTGAAACACAATGGATATCAAGAAGATGCTTAGGTGAGCAACAAAACATCTTCAACATTACAGAAGAAGTCTGAATGTGAATTAACACCATTAGATGTACTCTACTGGAGAAGTGAGACCCTTCACTGACATACGACACAAGACATTTTAGTATAGTTGAGAGGATGGTGAGGGTTGAGATCAGAGTTGGGTTAGTTGATCGTACTCACTGTCCAAGGTCCATCTGTTCCGGTCATATCACAGTACACCGGTATGGGGGTTGGGATTCCTCCAGGGTAGATGAGATATACTCCATCTGTTTTCAGACCTTGCGCGTACACATCAGAGCAGTCATGAGGGTGACAGCCATCGGAACAAATATTAACTGGAAATGGAGAATGGAAGATCATCAAAGTGGACCCAAACTCAAAAACTGAAGACCTTAAAAAAATCTACCCAAAATAGAATCTACTTCCTGGCGAATGAGACATTCATCTTCTATAGCCTCATTGTCTATGGCTGTTTTGGGCTTCCTCCATTACATTTGTCATTGGGAAAGATCTGACTCGAAGAAGCAAATCCTTGCTCCTTTATCAGAGGGTCCTTCTTCACATAGAGACATATTGCAGAACAAGACATTATATATTAGTGATGAAAGATCAGCTGCAGGAGGCCTACTATCAATAATGGGGATTGGCTCTATGTTCTCAATTTTTTGGAGCAGAAGTACAAAGTTGAGTTCCTTGGTGTATGGACAACTAATTTGTTTTAGTAATATGTAGGGAAGGGTCTTTGTTGTGCTGACCATTGCCACCAAGAGGATGGCAATGGTCAGCATGAGGATAAATCTTGCACTGGGGCAAATATTCTAAGAAATGATTTCCTATAACAAAAATGATTTCACTATCACAAAATTTACAAATAAGTTATCCAAAGCAAACAATAAATGTTTGGGCTTTACAAAGACTTCATATAAACCCAGATGAGGTATTGTAGGCGTTTCAACCCTAAACATTTTGGGTTGGGTTTTGTGGAGAGACAACAAATAATTGTCTGAATGGGTTAAGAGATCAGCTCTTGTGTATATGCCTTGTTCAATATTTGAATGCAAACGGAAACAAAAGCAATAAAGACCATTCTAGTCTAATTTCACCTACTGTTATCTTGGTTGATCGGCTCTTTGGCAGCCTGGCAGGCTTTGGGTATAATGAGGAGGAAGAAGGCGAAGAGGGTCAGAGAAGGCCACATCCTCCACCTGGAAAAAAAGACACATTTAGTACCTTCCAAACCAAGGAAATGAACATGATGATCATGGAAATGTTTAGCTAGCACACCCAATAGCCCTATTGCAAAAACTGTATATATGTACATCTAGCTCCATCCACCTTCTCACCCCCTGGGCTATCACCGTGAGTGTCTGGAGGTCCCTTGACTCCACCAAGTCTATGGACATGCAACACAACCTTGTGTCCTTCATGATGTCAGACAAAATATACACAATAGCTGTAAATACTCACAGAAAACACAGCCTGGGTTCCTCTATGGTAAATTCTCCGTAACACGCAGCCGGTGGATATGCTGGGTTGTGTTCTGGTCTGAACACCCAATATTATATATACAGTATGAGTCTGCACGTCACAATGGAACCTTGTTTAATACACAACGCAACCCTTTTCAGGATGAATGACTTCCCTATTAAAACAATGTTCTGTATATTCTGATGCTCAAATAAAAGAATAGGGAAGTGTTATTACTTATTACTGAAACTTATTACTACCTTGAGGGTTATAATGTAAGAAAAATGTAAGAAAAAAGTATTACTGATTGTTAAAATTGATTGAAATGTAATTTTCTTTATTGTGAGAATACAACAAATATATTTATATATAAATAGACTGTGACAGGGTGTCCCATGGCTGGGAAAATCATGGATGGGGTCCCTTGCTGAAGTGTTCTATCTTTTAATGGCTCCAGAAAATGGAATGGTGGTTTTGCTATACAATAGGCTCCTATGGAAAGTCTATGATAAGAGTCATGGAGTGGGCCAAGGAAAAGTTGGGAGGGCCACCCTTGGCCACCCAATCCATGTCCGAGTCTTTCCTTGGACTGAGAAAGCACAGTGCTCCAATAGGAGGACTAGGGGTTGGCTTTTTGGAGCTCAATGGCTTCCCAAAGATTGAAGGAGCTCCGGAGACAACCACTGGGGATTAAATGGCCAAGTTTCCTTTCTGCAAAAGCACTTCTGATGTTGCAAGTCTGATGCTATGACCAATCCCATAATACATATGCACAGTGATTAATAAAATGGTGCAAAAACACAATGCACATAAAATGTAATAGATAAACCAGAAGTATAAAATAATCAAATTCTTATGAAAACAATGGCAGTAACACATCTCCTGCTTGGGGGCTTCACTCATTCTACTATAGGTAGGGGGGACATAGTTGTCACCCAGATTTTAAACACATCTTAATTTCTATATCACCATTACATGGAACCTAATGGGATTTATCAAGGAAAGATTAATTCTTTGTATTTTTTTGTTCACATTATATAAACCCAAAGATGCAGGAGTTGCAAAGCAGGAGACAACTGCTCCTCACCACATAACAGGAATTACCCGAACATAGACCTTGATTGTAGGAGGTTTCCTATAGCTCCAACCCTTCCTCCTTCTACCAGTAAGAAAACAGCCACTGCATGACTGATTGCAAATGTCAGCTGTCTTATGGTATTGAAGGTAATATTGGAAAATGGGGACTGTAAGGTCATAAAGGGATGGGCATGGTGAACAATAATACTAAGGTTGTCTGTGGCATTTAAACTATGTTCAGTTGGCACTAAGGGGCCCAATGTGTGCCAAGAAAATACCTCCCTCACCATTACACCAACACCAGCCTGAACCGGTGATACAAGGCATTCATTGTTTCATGTTGTTGGTGGCAAATTCTGACCCTCCCAGCAGAAATCAAGACTCTTTAGACCAACCAACATTTTTCCAGTTTTCCTATTTCCAATTTTGGTGAGCCCTTGTGAATTGTGGCCCCAGGTGCCCGTGTTGTGGCTACATGATGCAGCCCCTCTTTTTCAAGGCTGGAGGTGTTGCGTGTTCTGAGAACTTTTCTGCAGACCTCGATGGGTAGTTATTGGTTATTTAAGTTTGTGCTGCCAGTCTAGTGTAGTTGCCAGTTGCCAGATCTGGAGATTGGATAATCTGCTACTATATAATTGTATACTTGTATATACATTTACCACCAATGATACTTAGGAATCCTCTCACCCTTTATAAGAAAGGAAAAAGGTAAAATATTTGATTTACTTACCCCAGCTTCATTTGAGCATTTACCTTACCCTTATACTTATATCTCATTTACCCTGATAGATATACAAATTGGTACTTACCAGCAGCACCTAAGAAAGTCTTAATTTAAATACCCTCTTTATTATATACTACCCTTTTTCTGACTTTATTAATTCCCATTTACACTAATATTCCACATTATACTTTCACATTTCCTCTCATGAGAACTTTAACAAATCTTCTACCAGCACCTATATCCAGTAACTTTGTATTGCAGTACCCAGAAGTTACTTCTTATCATGATTCCTGTTTATTGAAAAATGTATTTTTAACCGCATTCAATGATTACATTATATTCTTTTTAGATATACCTCTTTGGTTATCACACGCACCCCTGAGGAAGCCATTTAAAGCGAAACGCGTTGGTTTAGAGGTATTGCATTTGATTTATACATGTGCTGAATACCCAAATCTTATTTCTGGGTATGAAAACTGTGCCAAGACAAAGAAACATTCACAGAGGCACATTTCTGTGTTATTTTCTCTTTGTGAGAGGAATATTTATAGAGCATACAACACTATTTTGTTTTATATACGTACTTGTGATTTATATGGATATGTCTTTGACTGTTGTATGATTTTGTATTATAACTTGAATTAGGAATACACACACCTCACTTGGCCTAATAAAAAACCTGCATTCTGTTGGTTTTAAATTATTCTATATATTGTCAGTCTAGAACCAATCTAGTCATTCTCCCCTTCCATCAACAAGGTACTTTCACCCAGAGATCTGCCACCATTGGGTATTTTCCCCTTTTGTAATCATTTTCTGCAAACCCCAGAGATGGTTGTGGGTGAAAAGCAGAAATAGAAGTTTCTGAAATACTCAAACCAGCCTGCCTGACTACAACAACCATGCAACGTTCATTCCCAGCTTGAATTTCAGCAGGCCTTCCTGACAATGTCTACATGCTGGAATGCATAAGGTTGCTGTCATGTGATTGGTTGATTAGATATTGGGGCGATTAAACAGTTTAACAGGTGTCCCTCCCCTTCCACTAGCAGGATAGATCTGGTGAATGATGATTGGCCCCCGTCAGAGCTGGAAGGAGAGCGGTTGGACATATCTAAGCTCCAGGTTGTGGAGTTGTTTGTTGATAAACCATTAATAGCAGTCACGTCAGAGAATTTGTTGAGTTTATTTATAACTAACTGTATTGTGTTGGTGCAGATTTGGCTGTTGTTACAATGATGGACAAGCAGCATCACCTCAAGAACATCTTAAGTGTTGGTTTATGCAACCAGGCTGAACACTAGAGGGCAGCAGAATGGCTACAATGTCATCCTATATGAAAACTACATCTCCCATAATTCCTTGCACTGTGTGTCATAGATGGGGGTGGTCAGAGTTGTAGTCCCAGCTTTGTACTGTACTATGGAGGGGCGACAAATAAAGACATTCTGAATGGAGTTTGAATTGTAGCCACAGGCATTGAGAATATACAGCTCTCTATTAAGTTTAAAAGGGATTTATTGGGCTAACTAAATTTTAAGAACTGCAGGAGGATGGAATTTGTGATCAGGCTTCTTTTTTTCTTTAGAGACACTTTAGGAGGTTCTGTCTTCAGGCTTCCGGTACAGATGATTGTATCTTCATCACGGTCTCCTTAAAGGATTAATATTATCCTTTAGCAGTGAGGCAGACCAGGCCGGTAGCGTATTCTGTGGTGGTGCCATTCTGATATTTCCCATTTAGGTTGGTACCATGACAATGGATGTACCAGAATGCTCCATGATATCTCTCTGTACAGTTCTCATGGAATAAATCTCTATCATAGTCATACATGGAAAAAATCATACCATTGTGATCAACCAATGAATCTCCTGCAAGCAAAAAACACAACTTTTAAAAACATGTATTTAACATAATCCTGAATCAATCCCAGCCAATTCCAGTTAAAGTGGAACTACATTTAAAAAGATAATACATTATGATCAGGCAAGTCCTTTATTGCAGGTGGTTATGCATGGTTTATTGCACCAGGACTATATGTGGTGCATTGCATTGCAATTTGATATCACGCTCCAACACACCATACATGAGATCTGAAAATTGACATATGAGTGCCTTAAGCCAGCGTTAAAGCTTTTCAAATTGAACCTCATGTAAATATAGTAAAGTATTTTCCATACCAGCAGGTCTGTTTGGATCTCCCTCTATTGTAGCCGTCTTCTTCTGGAAAAATGACCAGGCGAGAAATGGAGAGGTTTTCATATGTTCGATTCGATAGATATTGTCCCAATCAACCAGGACAATCCTGAGATGAGAGGTCCTCTTCAGGGTTAGGAGGTGAATGTTCTGCAGACCTGAAGTGGGAAAATCATAAGCAGTTATCCTAGAGATGAATTAAGGCAGAATGGGGTGTTAGGCAGGGTATCCATTTTGCCTCTCTATCCCTTGATTTGGTATTGATAAGGATTGTATTTGTAAGGATTTTCTGCAGGAGTATGGGGATTGTAGCTGGTTCCATTGACATTACCAGGACCTATCTAGGGTTCCCTTCTGGATGATCTGGCTCTGAGTCAACCTGAGAAATGCTGGATGAAACTACATAGGAATATCCAAGCTCACTGCATTAGGCCTTCTCAGCCTTTTAACACGGGGGAATTCCTTGAATCGACCCTTGAAAAAAAAATCAGGTTTCAGGGAACCCCTGCCATATTTATGATATGGCCAATTCATGGTACATAGCAGTGATTGAGATGAATGACTCTTTTATTGTTGGCCATTGGGATGAATGTCACCCATACAGATTTCCAAAGAGATTGTTGGACTTAAGGAACTCTTTTTGAGGAACCTTAAAGTAACACTGCACTTTTTAGACAAAAGTAGTTGCCTGTCCTTTCCAAATGATGTAGTTCAGGTAGCCCCAGTGAAAGAACCTGGTAATACCACATCATACAAAGACATTTTATTCATGTATTCATTGTATGCATTCACCAAACACATCCAGGTGGACAATCCCTGAGGTACGTGTGTTTTCGATGATTGAGTCTCCACCATGCAATGTCTTCTGTATGTCAGATTTACACATGCACTCCATCGAATTAGTATAAAAGGTAAAGGTAAAGGTAAAATAACCTTTTAAGAGATTTTTAAAGGGAATTTTGTGAACATTAAAGGAATTTTGTAAACTTTGAAGAAATTTTGAGCACACAATCAGGGACATCAATGCATGGGGTACTTCCAACTAAATACTCCAATTATTCAGTAATTATTACTATCAGCCATTCAGAAGTGAAATTTTTTTTTGTGTTATTATAAAAACACAATCTTCATTACCTGATTTTTTTGACATGCAATGCTGCCCAACCAAAGGAAAACCTTAAGGGAAAAGTCCACCCAACCTATACCTGATAAACATATATGCATAACCTCTCAACACTTTCCTTTCTTTTACATTCTATCTCTCTAATGGGATTGGTGGGTCACGCAGCAGCAGTTTTTCCTTTTTACACCCACTTATGGTTTTTATGCACTCCAGCTTTGACCACATGGCATTTCTCAGGACGGGTTTCCTAATGGTGACAATCAGGTGACAGCCACTTGTAGTCTCCATTGGAAGCCCAGGTGACAGTGTGACAACATGGAGCACATCTGTGAGAAAAAGCCACTCGGTTGTCATTATATCCTGAGCAAGGACCATCATGGCAAGAACAAATATGGACTTTTTTAAATGAAAGGTAGACATTTTTTAAGTGACCTTTAAAAAGACTTCTATAAGCCTTTATCAGGAGGGTTTACAATTACTTTATTTTTCCCTTTCCACCAATTATAGAACAGTTGCCAAAAAGCTATTTTTGAATTTCATTCATTGCATATCATTGGGACTGATATGAAGTTATGACAGCTGTGAGATTCATTTGCATCAGATTTCACTTGTGACGTATATACGTGTGACGTGTATGACGTGTATAAGTCCCCCTGACCCTGTAGCATTTTTGGTGATAATACAAAGTTCAGGGGTTTATCAATTTATTGACAATATGAGATACGTATTTTTGTGAAATGCAATTTTTCTGAAACTTAAATCGTTTTGTTGATCATTATTGATGATTGGATTTTGTCACATGCTTCGAGTATCAGTCATGTGATGGATTCATTTAATTCATTCAATTTATTTATTTATACATGGAAACTGATTGCTGTATTGGCAGTCATGACACAAGCATTACCATTGTGAAACCTTTGCAGACTGTTCCCAGGCTGCTGGCACTGATTGTGCTATTTTCATCGTTGTCTTCATAAAGGAATAATAAGATCCTTTAGCAGTCCTCAAGACCAGGCCGGTAGCATACTCTGTGGTGTTGCCATATTGATATTTCCCATTTAGGTTTGTCCTGTGACAGCTGCTGTACCAGAATCCTCTGTGAAATAATTCTGCACAGTTCATGCTGGTTATGTCTCTCTCCTTGTCATATGGTGAATAATTCATGCCGACATGAACACAGTGAATCTCATGCAGGCAAATGTGTACACAGGGATAAAGTTATTCGGTTTCAAAGATGGCCAATACCATGTGACCATGTCATCATATGATGAAAAAATGTGTGAATACAACTTTTGTGCAAAGTCTCGAAACAGTAGGTGCAGAGATATAGATAAGCCAATCACAATCTTTTCTGTAGCCATGAGCTACGATGGCATGAATATAATACTCAGTTCTATGTTTTGTTCCATGTTTCCTATCAAATGTCTGCACAGAAGAGGCCAACTCAAAAGTAGCACCCCACAATGCACATACCATGCATCGGTTGGCTATTTGTGCTTTTCTGTATTGCTGTGCATTGGCAGCCCATTCATAGTGCATACCACTTCACCACAACTGGGTGCAAATGTTTCAATACAACCTGGGTTGGGCTGATCTTTGGACCTATTTAGAATTATGCCCCCTCCCACATTTTAATACTTTTTTAAACTCCAACTGCAGTTTTGTTGTATAGTGTAGGGAAGACATAGTTTTTGTATCTGTGACAGCACCGTGGCTTCTCTCTTTTCCCATCTCTGTAACAGAGGATCCCTCACGCTCCACCCAAAGATAAAAAAACACTTTAAGTCAGAATCCAAGCATAAAAAAGTTAGGTTCCACACCCTATTAGAAGTTATTTGGACTGCATGTTCTACAATACAGATAAAATCACAGATGGGAGAGACTCAATTAACAAATCTAGAATAAGGATAGTTATTTTCAAGGTATTATTAGTTGAGTACAATGGGATTTGATTATTACACTCATGTAAATATAGAGCCTTACACTTGTGGTAAAGCTTTGATTCTCATGTGGACATAGTAAAGTATTTTCCATACCAGCAGGTCTGTGTAGATCTTCCTCTGTAAAACCCTAATGTGAAGTTTGTAGCCGTCTCCTTCTGGATCCATGGCCAGACAAGAAAAGAAGTTTTCATAGGTCACA
This sequence comes from Pyxicephalus adspersus, assembly GCF_032062135.1. Classification (NCBI taxonomy): domain Eukaryota; kingdom Metazoa; phylum Chordata; class Amphibia; order Anura; family Pyxicephalidae; genus Pyxicephalus; species Pyxicephalus adspersus. Next base: position 3,397,332 of record NC_092864.1, on the reverse strand, counting down.
TAACGATAGATATTGTCCCAATCCACCAGGTCAATCCTGAGACGATAAGTCTTCTTCAGGGTTAGGAGAAGGTGAATAGGTGAATGTTCTGCAGACCTAAGGAAAACCACAAGCAGTCAACCCAGAAATCCATTATGGCAAATGGGGCCTAGGTAAGGTATCAATGTTGCCATTGATAAGGATTGCTCCATGCTCTCTTGTGAATTGATAAGGATGTACACAGCTTTCATTAGTGGGGGTTGTAGCTGACCCGATGGACATTCCTTGGACCTCAAGTTTTTGTCTAAGGTTGGCCCAAAGATGATCTGGCTCAGAGACAACTTAAGAAATGCTGTCTGAAAATAGATAGTTACCCAGCCCACCAGTGCAAAGCTTGTATTTATCATTTTCACTGATTCACACACACTATATGGCCAAAAGTATGTGCCCCCTTTCCAAATGATGGAGTTCAGGTGTTTCCAGGGAAGGGTCCTGTTAATATTACATTATACAAACACATTGTAGACAATTGTGCTCAAACTTTGAAGCAACAGTGTGAATAACATACTTTCTGTTTCCCAAAGACCTTGACCAGTGCTCCTGTGTGCAAAGCCAGCTCTATGAAGACATGGTGTCACCATTTTGGTGTAGAGGAACTCGAGTGACCTGCACAGAGCCCTGACCTTGGTTGGAATATGATGTCCAACAAGTTCATATAGGTTTGGTGGTCAGATGTCCACAGAATGTTGACTATATAGAGTAACTTACTGTTCTGACCATGCCTAATAAAACATTTTTATTTTTTAGAGGACTATCTTTAAATCAAAGTTCAAAGATAAGGTCTGAAATATTCACCTAACCAATACTCTCCATCTGCCCTTCCAAATCCCGCTTTACTTTTTCCAACCTCGGTAAAAGTCCACCATTCCACCAAACCTCTTCTGATCCTTTCCAATGACAATTGTTGCACATGTGTAATTTGCTTATAGTGACACACTAGGTCTAATTTATTACAGCTGTCTAAGGCTGGAGAAGATAGACTATCAGGAGAGAACCTGGGTGATCCAGCAAACTTGGTCTTGGAGAATATTAGTAAATCAGGTCCATTATTTACATCCTGCTCTGGACCAGATCAGCTCCATGTTGCTGCGTCTCACCTTGTGACTTGCTGTAGGGTTATATTGTTACAGTTTAATAACTGGGTCAGAGGAGACTGAGGAAATACTAACACCTGCTTGCAGAGGACAGCTGACTGGAGCTCAATGGCATGTCAGGAATATATTGCTACAGACTTACTGAAAGGTCCGGGTTTCCTAATCATATACTGTATTGGCACACTCATAGTATGTCAAGGCATCGACTTCCTCAAAAATAATTCTAGAGTTGCAGAACGGGAACTTTTATGGCTCTACTCTGTGTTGTACAATCTGAAGTTGCATTTTATTTATTCTAAATCCGGGTATATATTTATTCAGCTCCTGCGTATCCAGCACATTTTTTGGATTAGACAATAAAGTCAAATTTGTGAAATATTTAAAGCTGAACTCCCAGGGAACACATAAGTGCTCACATGAAACAAAGGCATTGCAGACAATTGTGCTCCTCCAGCCTTGTGGTTTAGGGTGAAGACCCTTTTCTGCCAACCGTGACTGTCCCCTGTGTACAAAGCCATTCCCATAAAGCCATGGAGTCACCATGGCACTATGGGACCTCTCCTTACTGAACACCATTGGGATGAATTGGATTAGTGAGCCAGGTGTTCTTACCTGACCATCCCACCTTCCTATATGACACATCCCCAAATGATGGAGGTAAGGTGTCTCCAGTGAAGAGTTCTGACAGTGAAGGGTAAACAATGGTGTTCTTCTAGCACTGGAGTCCCAAATTGGAGAAGACAATTTTCTGTTCTCTCCATGACTGTGCCCCCGTGTACAAAGCCATTTCCAAAACATGGAGTGACCAGTTTAGTGTGGAGGAACTCAATTGTCCTGCACAGCGTACTGACCTCAACCCTACTGAACACCTTTGGCACGGTTTTGATTTTGAGCAAGGTCTTCTCATCCATCGTTAGTACTTACCTTCACAAATAGGGCCAACATCTCCTAGGCATTGTCCAAGATCACTGTCCATGGTTTTGGCATTACAGGTTCAACAAACTAATGCAGTTTATCACCAGTTTGGTGTGGAGGAACATGGGTGTCAGCTGGGATGGTGAGCCAGGTCTTCTTATCCAACATCAGGACCTGACCTTACAAATAATCCATGATTCCCAGATAAATTAGATAGTTTTCCATGTCAAAAATAGAGGAAGATGTTAAAGGGGACCATTTCTTCAATTAATATCTATGGTTTTGCAATGGGACGTCCAACAAACACACATTGATGTGATGGTCCACAATTGTTTGACTATATGGTGTGGATTGTTTTTAGAAAAATATGGCTTCTATCACTATTGCATTGGCTATAGACAATGGATAAGAAACCACAGCAACAGCCATTGATTGTGGAGGAGTCTCAAGAGGCATCTTAAATCTTCAAAGATTTCATAGGTTCATACAGCCATATTATTGGACCATCAGTGGGCATCTTATCAAGAAATAAAACTCAATGGGACTCTGGTATTTCACAATGTGTAATATGTCACCAGGTATTGGTAAGTGACACACCTATGCCAGGAATAGGTGGAAGGAGCCATAAAAGGTGAACAAATTGGTAACTGGAGCTTGCTCTGTTTTTGCTTGATTGTTTTGTGTTTCCTAAGTTGTGTCTCCAGTGGTTACTAATCACAGTTTTGTTATGTATTATGAGAAGTTATCACTAATACAAAATATGTTGTTGCCAAAAAAAAACCTTCTTTCTGATTTTCATATAATTTTTTCTGATTTGTGCATTTAAATACAACGTTTTATTTGGGCTGTAGCCAACAAATTTCTGCAAACAACTTCTGCTCTTCATAAAGATTCATTGTTTTGTGTTCTAAATGCAGTACATTGTTATTTATTTTGTTTCTCTTCGAATCAATGTGAACACCAACCAAAACCTTTTTTTGTTTGTTGAACATTGGATATGGCTTCTCTTTTTTGTAGAAAAGTCAATGAGTTCCACATAGCATCGGTTAGGCAGCCCATCAGTCATGATCCACCACTAGATTGCCAATGGGTGCTAAGTGGGTTTTTGCAGGTAACCACTACACTTTTGAGTAGGGGAGTAGTGTCCATGAATATATACTTCTTTTCCTACTTGTCCTATACAAAGTCAATAGGCCTGATTAATTAAAGTACTCCAAAATTGGAACATACTGGACCAGATGCATTCTAGGTTTGCTGGATCACCAACGTACTCATATTATAATCTATCTTCTCCAGTCCTAAAGTGCTTTAATAAATCAAGCTCAATGTATCTTACCCACCAAAGGAAAGTAAAAGAGAATGACAAAATTACTGGTTATGTGACTGACTACGTATGATAGTGCTGGTGACTGGTCCAACACTATCACATTGGTCAGAAGGGAAGTTCGGAGCTCTGCGTAAGCTTTATTGCAAAGAGTTAGAGTTTACACATGGAGTCTCCTCCTCACCCCATAGCGGCTGAACAGAGTGGTGGAGGAATAAGGGAAAGGTGAATATGTGCATCCTGGGGGAATGATTTAAAGTGTTAAGTGAATTGCCTTGCCTAAGCACAGGTTCACTTTTCACTTCACATTTTCTAAAAAGAAATGATATGCCAGTCTTGTGTATAAACAGGGTTTATTTTCCTTTTCATGTGAAGGCAATACTGTGCAAATCTTTTTTTGTACCTGTATGAATTTCTAAAAACAGCATTCAGGAAAAAATAATTTTATATGGCAGTGATAATAACTGGACATCAAAGTCAGGAGGGATGAAGGCATGCAGAGGGGATTACTAAACAAACAATACTTATCAATTACTTTAAGACATAGAATACTGTCAAATAGAACTTCACCCAGTCCTAAATTCTAGAGTCCAAGGTCCAAAGAGTGGATCTAGGTAGCACCAAACGTTAGATGGGTGATACAAAGATATCAGCAACAATCCTCAAGAAATACACAAACATGATTGTAACAAGGGATGATTGAACAATGGCATAACCAAAGCTCATGGGATAGAAAATTATATTTCAACATGGAAGGCTTTAATAATGGTGCTGGGAATTTCAATAATTCAATGAGGGATGGTACAGTGACGGTGCCCCCAACAATATCAAGACAGGAAAACAATATTTTAAATTTAAGGCTTCAATGATAGTAACAACAGCGCTACAATACTACAAGAAGGGAGAAGCAAACTATATAAATCCAAGCTTGGGAACCATCAGCCTTGCTTTAGGGATGTCAAATATGGATAAGTGGATCACTCTACCCAACCATACTTTAGACTGTATCAAACATTTTTGGTGATATTCTGTTTGATCTACGCAACAGACCAGTTTGCTTTTATCTATCCCCAAAAAATGGGTAAATGGATCATTTGGGAAACTTATCAGTTTTCTTCTGCTAGGGGAGAACCAACACTCACAGACCTTCTGAGCTTTCCTAGCCTAACCACTCGTGCTATGAGAAGTATCACCAGCTAACATTTAGAATCAAGGTGAAGTTCCATCATCATGGTCTTTCTTAAGATACAAAGTATCAAGTCATGGGAAACATTATAAATGTTTTGTAAAGGTCAAAGGTTAAATATCTCATGGAATGGTTTTATGGAAGGCGGTCACTTGTGTTTGGAGGACAATAAGATAAAACAAATAAGAAGTCATAGGCCCTGCAGGCAATGGACATAACCAGTCTTGTAGCTAACAGACGGTTATCACACACGCCGTATTTTCATCTCAGTGCTCTTCAGGGAATAATAGAGACCTCGCCACTGAGACCAGATGACTCCACTGCCATAGGACAGGTGGGCCCCTCGCAGGTATGGTCCATTCAAGTTAGCCAGGTGGCAAGCTCTGTACCAGAACCCTCCAGCTGAGAGGGAGGCACAGTTCTGCAGGTAGACATCGCGATCATTGTCGTATGTAGAGAACTTCATTCCATTGTGGTAAGTCAAAGAATCCCCTATAGAAGGAGAACACGACTTTAAACAAATTCAATATTCAACATGAATAGCTATTGTCAATGTTGATTTTTTTGTATTCTTTTAGCTAAAAAATACTGTGCCTTTTAGGTCTTTATAGCAACAGAAAAACCTTTAGAGGAGAAAGAAGACAGGAAAAGGAGATGAGAGATGAAAGTATGGAAGGGGAGGGAAGAGGTGATGTAACAAAGGAGAAAGCAGAGGTGTAAAGAAGAATTAAAAAGAGAGTGGTGGAGAGAAGAAATAAAAAGGATGGAATAGGAGAGAAGTAAGAAAAGAAAGGATGAGCTATAAGGAAAGAGGTAAAGTGGGGGGAGGAAAGATAGGGAATGGAGAGACAAGAGGAGAAGAGAAGGGGAGAGAACAGAGTAAAGAAGAATGAATAAGATATATAGAAATTTCAGTTCTTTATTCCATATGTTCATTTGTCAGGTTAGTCTGGGTACTCACCTGCCCCACCATCAGTGAACCCCTCCACGTACAAGGTGTACCCATCCTCCTCTGGGTTAATAGCGTTGGGGGAAAGAGCAAAGTCAGCATACTTGGCGAAAGTCTTGTTACCTTCAAAGTCCCCCAAGTCAACTCTCAGCTCATACTTTTTCCGTAGAGTCAGTTGATAAATATTGTTCAGTCCTAGGAGTGGGAATGAATGTGAGAGAGATGCTGTGCCCAGGAGGAAGCAGGAGGTCATTCACAAGCTTCAAGCACCTATGAACCCCCTACATATCGAACAGTGCTACGTTAGGACAGACAAGCAGATCACAAACATAAAACATGTAGCCTCATATGTCATATAAAAGTGTATGGGAATTATTTGGTATGCAGAGAAGTGGTTAGGACATAGTTGTTGAGTAAGGCCATGTATATTATTATTATTATTATATATTTATATAGCACTACTATTGATCACAGTGCATTAGAGAGTCCATGTCCCTGAGGCCCCTTTGTTGAAAATAGCTCTGTCAGCATCTCCCAGCCTTCCTTGTTCAATACAGTGTGGTTTACCCAGTGATTGTTTTGTCAACTTCAGTTTAACCTCCACTGCACCCAACCTCTGTTGGGCTGATTGAGTGCACGTGCAGTTGAGATTGAGGTTTGCCGTAGTTCAATGTTTTCAGGAAGTACATGTAAAAAAGGAAACAAGCACTTTCCAACTGCTGCGAGCTGCAGTTGAAGGCAGATGCATTTAGGTCAATGAAAATGTTTGGTCACTGGAGGATGGCCAGAGTCACAAAGCTGTAGTCAGCAACATTGACTGCAACCACAGCATCACCTCAGCCATCTGTAACTGCAAGCACAAAGTGGTTCTCAACCACACCCATCAAGTTGAATTTGGAGTTTAGAAGGGTGGTTGAGCCAACTGCAAGTCTGAAATTAGACTTACCTCCAGAGGAGTTCCAATGTCTCTACCAAAGGCTAATAGTAGCACAGTCCCAATTATTCTGACAATTATTTTTTTGGATTTTGGAGAAAACCAAAGAACCCAGAAGAATGTGCGTCACACTTACCTCCTCCTACTAAAGCATTGGCACATCTCGCTTGTGCATGCAGGCAGTTTTGACCTACTCTTCAAAGTTTTATTAGCATTGCCCCTCCCACCAGCCAATCAGGATAGCCTTTTAATAGCCCTTGGCGATTTAGCTGGCTCAGACACAGTGATCGACGTTCAAGCAACATGTCCCCACTACTGCTGAGCCCCCTAACTCTGCTAAGTATTCCCTGTTCACCTGTTGGTTAATTGAGTGTTTCCCAGTCCAGCTCCTGTGCTAACCCCTTGTTGCCAAACCTGCTGTGTCCCTATCATTTCTCTTGTGCTCTTCCAGTGTTTTCTTTGTCTTTGGTGACCCTCGTGTCACCTGTGCCTCCTGTCTTTTCCAGTGTCTTCTGTGTTCCCATGTCTTTGGTGACCTCCGTGTCACTACTGTCTATTTTCTGGATTTTTGGTTCTCAACCCTCAAGCACTGTTTCTGACTTCTCTTGTTTGCTCCCTGCCTCGAACTTGGCTTTCTTTGACTATTCCCCTGCTTGTTGAATTGGTAGCACACATTGTTTGCTCGCCCTGGTGTGCCCAAGAACCGCAACCAGGCAGTCTGCACTGCAACATCCTCACCTCTAGTGGCTCTGAAGAAGACCAGGCTGCTGCTTTGATACTGCACCTTGGCCCTTACTAGGGCTTACACCACTATTGTGCAAGCTATAGCACCCCCTAGAGGTGTGACATTGTGCCGTGCGGTATGTGCTGGGACCCTATTGCTGTAAGAAGAGACAGGTAGCCACTGAGGCACCATGCCATCTATAATAGTTTCAACATTTGTTCTAATCGTGAACGTTTTGATTACTTCTTGACTTGGATTATTTAAACAAAACAACCTTAAAAATGTAAATGATAGGGGCATGGAGCTTAGTAGATAAAGAGCAAAGGATCTAAATAAATATAGAGAGAATATATAATAACCTCATCCATAGTATATAACTGTACCAGCTACCACGAAAGCAGGAAAAAAATATGGGGATGGAAGGCCTTTACTCCCTGTGTCCTTAGCAGGAAAGTAATCTGCAATGCTGGTATCACATTTACAAACAGTCCAAAAATAGGCCAGAAAAACAATGAGAATTATCCTGGAAAAATTCAGGACTTCGTTTCCAAGCATGTTCTGGCACTGAACGTTTCAGCTCGTCATCGCTGTGGAATTATTCAATAAAAAAAAAAACCATTTTGTTTTCTGTTTTAAAACCAGAAGAAGTAATGTTTAACTTCTTAGCTTTTCTCACTTCTCTCATTTATAACTTTATCCTGCATGATACAACAGTTACATTTGGCCTAAAAACTACAAAAATTGGTAAGACTTCATTAACAATTTTGGAAATTTTTAGGACCTTAAGAGCCATGGTATGACCCATAGATAGACCTTCATAAAGCAATAAACATTGGCAGACAGCTTCAGAAATGAAATTTCCTTGTGTGGAAGTAGGTTCCATCCATTGCATATATAGGAAAAGATATATCGAAAGGACCATTAAAACGGAGAGACCGGGTGGATGCCGTGCAGACATCACTTGTCCGGCATGATCACTGGACGGTCCAGGAGCGGCTGGGACCAGACAAGTTTAAAGTGTCAGTTTATAGTTGAATAATTTTAATCTATGTTTTGAGACTTTGTATTTCCATTGAGATGTTCATATGAATTGGGATTAATGGAAACCAAATTCCAGTACCTTGGTGGTGCCACTGGGTCTATATAAGAGTATGTAATGGAAATAGATAGAATCAAATATTCATTTAACCTTATTATGCTGATAATAGAGAGAGGTAGGAAGCAAGAAAAGTTAAATATGAGGAAACATCTGCTTTAACATTTCACTGGAGGCACCTGAACTCCATCACTTGTAGGGTCCGCAGAATTATTTTAGCTGTAGAGTTGTAAAGGTCAAATGTCAACAAAATTTGTCTTGAGCTAAGCTTTACATTTTCAAAAGTTTTAAATGTTCACACTCACCCAACCAATACTCTCCATCTGCTCGGCCAAACCCTGTCTTATAGTCGGAGTAGCCACGGAAGAAGCTCACGGATCCATTTACTCTCCTTTGGATTACCTAAGGGGGCAGTTTAAAGACAACAATGTAAAGGGCCCAAAGTAGATTAAAAAAGACTGCCCTGTATGGGTGATGAGACCCTGTAAATCTCACCGTCCATTTCCCATTGTCAGTAGTCATATCACAATATACTGGCACCGCACTGGATGGTCCCGATGGGTAAATAACATACACGCCATCCTCATCTGCACCAAAGTCATGGACATCTTCACAGTCTACTGGATACTGCTGAATGTCTGAACCTGTTCAAAGACATCAGGAGGAAAATCCTGCCGGGTCAATTCAACACAACTTCATCTACAACTTACAACACAGACGCTGGACATAAAGAATGATACAGATTGGAGACTGGAAAAGAATGGAAAAGATTTTCAAGGGGAAATCTGGGTGATCTAACAAACCTGGAATAGATATCTTATAAATAATTTGATATTAGTTAGTGAATTAGTTCAAGGTTTGCTAGATCCTCCAGGTTCTTTCATGAATGTCTATCTTCACCATATTTGGAGAGCTTTAATAACTCAGGCCCAATGTCTTAAATAATATAATTTGCCAATTTGTATTGCTTTAAAGTGCTAACAGATCTCCTTAGGTTCAATTCCAGACCAGCGAATATGATCGATAATCGAATAACCACAAAAATTTACCATTTTGTTGTTGGGTTTGAAAGTTTTAAAATGAAGTAAAGCCTCTTGAAGTAAAACACATACTATGTGTACATTACAGAGAAGAAAAGCAAAATTGAGCAAAATGGTTTGGGAACCTCCCAATAGTCTGGCCCAATGAGAAAACCAGCATCAGCTACTACAAACCTAGAATGCCCCATATATATAAACTTTCCTGAAAGTAAATTATATCCACACAGGGGTGGGACACAGCCTTGGTGTTCTTAGAGAGTAGCAGTAAGATGGCCAGAGAATTGCAAGTATAGAAAGGATTGTGAACCAATACCAATGCCAAGGGTGGTAAGAGTTTGGGTGTGTCTTGGGGTCGGAAGTGAACTGAAGAAGTAGGAATATGTACATAGGTAGCAGAAATTGTAACGAGGATACTATGATATTACTCTGAGTTGGGGCCTGGTAAGTGGCAGGAACCTTGGAAATGGGTGGGCACTGGGTATAAGATGAGTAGTAGGCAAAGATCCAACAACTGAATGAGCCACTGAACATTAAAATTATAAATTTTGACCACCTGTCTGAATTTTGGGACTAATCACTGGTAGGTAATGGGGGGAGATTACTTGGCAATCCTTCGGGTGCTGGGAGTTCCTGTTGGTGTGCCTTGGTCTAGTACAAACCTGTGGGTTATAGTCAGTTGGGTAATAAAATGGTTGGTGTTGAGAAATTTCTGCCATGTTGGATGTTCTGGCTCCAAATGGTAAATGAGATTTCAAAGAACAACAAGAAGTAGGTCCTGTTCTGAACATTGCAAGAAAGCCAAGACTGATGTCCTAAATTGGGACCTTATATGTGAGAGTTAAACCCAGGAACACCTTGGGGCTGGAATGGTAATGGACACATAAGTAAAACTATACTCAAAATGTTGGACTTGTAGGAGAAGAAAAGATTGTTAGCAGCTTTTTGTTCTTTGTGTAACAACGTCCGGAAACTATTTTATTGATTTGGAAAGTCCTGGCTTGGTCCCAGGACTGTGTGGGACTTTTACATAACATAACCCAAACTGATGAGGTCCATTTTGCTTTATTCTAATTGACAAATGTCCATTTGCAGATTATCAATTACGCTAAAAGCCGTTGTATTATTAATATTATTATTATTGTTATTATTAATAAACAGGATTTATAAAGCGCCAACATATTACGCAGCGCTGTACATTAAATAGGGGTAGAAAAACTTTATTTATATTTACTCTTCTCAGCTAGCACATAGCAACAACAGACAGCCAAATAGCTAAATGTGGAGAAAGATTTTACAATCTTCCTTTTAAAGCATTGATGGAACCCCATTGAATTGTTATTTATACATAGGCTACCAATAAGCATCAGATTGCTATGTATATTAAATTTAAACCTTTCATTTAAGCATATTAAAATTGTTCTCATTGATCTGGGTTCATTTTGTTGCCCAGCTTAACGTGGAACTGAACCCAAAGAATGAACATTTGCTATGTTATAGGGAATATTTAGAAAGAATTGACCGTGTCTGTCCTAACAAAACCTTTTGTATGAAATTTCCCCCTGGCATGTGAAAGGGCCAAGGCATTTTTGCACCTACGGCCTCATACTGTATGTGGGATCCCATTCATAAGATTTGGTGCTGATGCTTCCGTGCCGCCTACTGTTCTCCTTGCTGGAGGTCTGCCTTAAACAAGAAAAGCCTTGCTGCTAACAAAGATGGAACCCCCACACAAGATACCTGTTTCAAATCTCCTACTTATTTGGAAAAGTCCCAGTACAAAAAGGGAATGGTCAGTGCAGAACAAGGCATTGGTAGCCAGAATTGGGGAGGATCAGCTGCAGGGAGACCACAGACAATACCGGTGGTTAATCCTTTGCCCTCTGTATGCCTTTTGTTTGGCACAGCTTGTTCATCTTTATATATATATCAAAACTTCAGATAAATATTGGATACATTGCAGATTTAGCTGGCCAGTATCTTTAATAGGATGATGGCGCAAATTGCTAAAGGTTTAAGCTTCTCTAAGCTCTTTGAGAATCCACATTTTCTAAAATAAAAGAAAGAACCTCCTATGTTCCCTTTAAAGGCCATATATACTATTTTAGGCTCCCATTTCCAGGTGCTGTAAGGGAGACTAACACTATACAATGTTTTATTGACCATTCCTTCTTACTGCTGGGACCTTTCCAAATGGATGGATTTCAATAGAAGCTCTGAAACGCGTAGATTGTGTGGATTTGGGCAGGCTCACTCTGTTACATGGCTGGACATGGTTTGGGATCTGCAGTCACAGAGGCTCTGGCTGGGGTAAGGACCTCTGGAAGGATCAGGTGGATATTGGAAAGTCTGCGTCAGGAATGACGAGATGTCGGCGTGCAGGTGGGGTAAGCCCAATGTCATTACTAGTTCAGCAAGAGAAAGAACAGAGTGTCACTAAACTCGCAAGGTTGGCCATTGTGGAGATATTTGGCCAGAAAGTGACTTTACCCGTGCAGATGTGAGCATTGAGTCATTTAGATATCGAATTACTGCCCGTTCCCAAAACATAACCAGCCGTGTACACACACAGCAGAGGGAAGTGATTCTCGAAATGTAGCCTGCTCAGAATGCTAATGTCACACATGTTGGAATGTTTAGTTACAAATGTTTTCAAATAACACAATACGAAGAGAAGAAGAGACAACGGGGTTTATGATCCAAGGACGATAGCCAGAAAGCTTGGATCGGGAAAAAAAGTGGAGGGGGGGAAGAGTGTAGTTCAACTACAGTGCAGATGTCACAAATTAAAAACAATTCAAAAACACATCCAAATAAACCTGCTCTGTATGTTTGGTTTGCTTTGATTTTGAAGCAACAAGAATCCAACTGGGGGTGTTGGACCCACTCACCGTTCTCATGATCCGGCTTTAAAGATTGACTTTTTGCTGAGTTCAGGACCACCAGCAGAAGGAAGAGGAGACCCAGGCGTCCTGGAACCTGCAACAGAAAAGCTGTAAAGTTATGATGGAACCTCAAATAAGCAGGTCCTGGCATGACCCTCGTGAAAGGGATCCTTGATATACCCCCTGCCCCCGTTATTCCAAGTCAATCTACTCCCACCGACCCCACCACAGCTGGAATGACTTGGAAACAGGAGAGGGGATTTGGCACGCATGAACCCCCAGACTCCTTACCTCCATGCCTGAAGCCTGCAGAGTGTGAGTTTGCTATTTAAGGTCTTGTATTTATATGTTGCGTCTAGTCCAGAGAATCCCTCCTTTCTGAGCCTTTGCTGCTCCAGTTTTCTAATGTGAGGGGAGGAATGAAAAAAAGGGGGGGGGGGGTGAATGTGCAAATTGTGTGCACAGGATGCAGGGTGGCGAGGCTGCAGCGCACAGCAAGACGCATATAGCTGCTTGTGGGGGGAAAGATGGAAACAAATTGATGGAGAAGAAAAGAAGAGAGAGAAGGGATGAGCCAGAATATTGGGATCAATCTACAGACTTTTAGAAATAAATGTAAATATCAACGTGCAGACAACTAAATGCACAATAGACATACCGAAATGTGCTGGTTTTATCTGTTAAAAGATTTGTGGCCCCTTGTGATTTACACACATCAACCAGACAGCAGGTGAATTATTGTTTCCTGTTTCTGACATTTAAAAAAATCAAATTTTTTTTTTGGTAAACTATATTATTGTATTGAATGATATATCTCATGTGACAATACAGGAAAGTTTTCCATCAAACAGACCACATTGAAGTTGTGGTCTTGGAAACATTTATGACATTTTAGGCCACTATACAGTAATAGTCTAACATTGTAAAAATGTATGCAGCCATAAATTGTACTTGTAGATAAATGTTTGCTTGTATGGATCATTGTACCCGACGCGTTTCGCCCTTTAGGCTTCCTCAGGGGTAGCGGCATGGTATACAAGTGGTTAATATGGTCTAAGTTTTTGAACATACATAAATAGCGTTAGGATCATGTAAATGTTATGATGAAAATATATCAACATAGAACTTACAAATCATAAAATAATATCCTGTAGAACATTCTACAGTCTTATGGTACAAAATAGTGACCATTACACCGGACCTAGGATTATCAAGAATAACTTCTTTTTCTAAGTTATCACGGGAAATTTCATTGGTTACTTGAATGGTACATAATGGTAAATAAATTTAGTAAGTAGTTGTGTATAATAATGAATAATTCAAACTTCCAATATTCCTGCTGTGGGAACTAATCCTAGTGACCTTGAGGGCAGGAGAGGGTCCCAAAGATAAAGGTGTCCTCAGGTTAGGTGAAAGTTACAGGGGGCTTTTATTATATTCAGAGGTGGCAAGGAATCTACAAGGGTATAAGGTAGGAAAGAGGATTGGGCATGTTGTAGATAAAATGTATTTATAATTTGTAGGTTCTAGGTTGATATTTTCATCATAACATTTACATGATCCTAACGCTATTTATGTATGTTCAAAATTAAAGACCATAATAACCACTTGTATAACATGCCGCTGATGCACCGCTACCCCTGAGGAAGCCTAAAGGGCGAAACGCGTCGTGTACAATGCTCAATACAAGCAAACATCTATCTACAAGTACAAAGTTTGGCTGCATACATTTTTGTAATGTTAGACTATTACTGTATAGTGCCCCCTAAAAAATGTCATGAATGTTTTCCAAGACCACAACTTCAATGTTGTCCATTTGATGGAAAAAAACTTTGGGCTTGGCAATATTTCAGTTCCTGAGGACACATGAACACTCAAACCACCAAAAACCCTATTTACTTCTTGTTTCTGACACCATTTTGCTGATTGGACGATAATTCTGCATTAAGAAATGGTGTGCATGGATCATTTTTAGCTGAAAGTGCACATATAAAGACTGGATGAACAAAGTTCCATAATCCATGGCATGCAAGACTATCAATAAAGAAATATAATCGAACCATTAATTTTGGTTTCATAGTCTCCTGTCAACCTGTAGTTTGTAGTTTTATGTACATGGGGTCAGCCTTATGTCTTCATAACATAGCACAAGTGTGTTTCCCGCTTTTTGTGTTGCGGTAATGCATGGTAAATATTGCAATGCACCACAATGCACCAAACCAATGGACCTTCAACTCCTCTTGTTACAGCATACAATAACAATTGGGAACACACGTCTACAGTGACTCAAAAACAATACAGGGGAGATTTTGGGTCCATCGGTGTGTTAGTAGCCCATTTGTTTCTTTTTGGGAACATGGGAACCTCTGAACCCTTGGCCCACCTTGTGATCCAGACACCCCCTGCCATGTCCTGCACTCCCTGTGTCCCCCCACCAGGTTAATCTGCAGTTGTACAATACAGACTGGTCTACAGCTATATATACACATCAAGATTCCTCTACTTGTCTCAGGTGAAAATCTGATATATGTACAATGGTCCCCCCACATGGATTCACTATTTTACTGTCCATTCCTATGGAGGAGAGGACACTATAGTCCCTTCACTATAGAACAGAATGGTGATGTATGCACAGCTCTGACGTCCGTTGGATGTTCATTTGTACAAAGTACATGTAAGTAGAGTTGTTTGGTTGGTCTTATAAGAAGTTATGGTCATGTATAGGGTGTTCTCAGGATGAACTGATGAAGAGTTACAGTGCATGCATGAAGAGTTCTTAGGCAGGACTCAGAAGGAGTTATAATTGTATATAGGGAGTACTCAAGTTGTACTGATAAAATATTACGGTGCATGCATGCAGAGTTCCTGGGTTCAGTTGCAATGCACATATAATAAATTTTCTAATTGATCTGATGAAGACTTACAGTGTATGCATGAAGGGGTTTTGGGTTGGACGGATAAGGAATTATATTCATATATAGGAGGATCTTGAGTTGGTCTGATGAAGAATTACAGTACATGTATGAAAAGTTCTTGGACTAATAAAGAATTTTAATAGTTCTTGCATTGGGCCAATACATCATGAGAGTGTATTTAGAAAGGGTTCCTGGGTCGGTCTAATACAGAAATACCGTGCATGAATGATTAGTTCCTTGGTTGATCTGATGAAGACTTACAGTGTATGCATGAAGGGGTTTGTGTTGGACTGATAAGGAATTATATTCATATATAGGAAGATCTTGAGTTGGTCTGATGAAGAATTACAGTACATGTATGAAAAGTTCTTGGACTAATAAAGAATTTTAATAGTTCTTGCATTGGGCCAATACATCATGAGAGTGTATTCAGAAAAGGTTCCTGGGTCGGTCTAATACAGAAATACCGTGCATGAATGATTAGTTCCTTGGTTGATCTGATGAAGAGTTACAGTGCAAGCATGAAGAGTTCATGGGTTGGACGGATGAAGAGTTATATTCTTATATAAATTAATATACATATATATATATATATATATATATATATATAGGGAGTTCTCAAATTGGACTGATAAAACATTACAGTGTACGAATGAAGAGTTCTTGACTTGAGTTATTGTCATATATAGGAAGTTTTGGGTTGCTCTGATAAAGAGTTACAGTGCATGCAGGAAGAGTTCCCAGGTTAAACTGATAAGGAGTTACAGTCATATATAAGAAGTTCTTGGGGTGCATTGATGAGGAGTTACAGTGTATGTATGAAGAGTCCCTGGCCAGGACTGATAAAGTGATATAGTCATACCCAAGAGTTCTTGGGTAGGACGCATATAGAGTTATATTTGGTTCTCGGGTTGGAGTGATAAAGAGTCATGATAGTCATATATATCAAGTGATGAGGAGTTATATTTATATATAGGGAAAGAGTTCCCAGGGTGGATTGATGAGGAGGTACAGTGCATGCATGAAGAGTCCCTGGCCAGGACTGATAAAGCGATATGTATCGCTATATAGAGATGTATAGGGAGTTCGCGGGATGAGAAGTTACAGTGCATGCATGGAACATTTTTGGGCAGGACTCATATAGACTTTTATTGGTTCTCGTGTTCGACTGATAAGGAGTCATAATATTCATATATGGGAAGTAATGAGGAGTTATAGTTATATATATAGGGAGTTCCTGGGGTGGAATGATAAGGAGTTACAGTGCATGCATGGAGAATTCTTGGGCAGGACTCATATAGACGTTTATTATTTCTCGTGTTAGACTGATAAGGAGTCATAATATTCATTTATGAGAAGTAATGAGGAGTTATAGTCATGTATAGGCAGTTCTCAGGCCAGGCTAATGAAGAGTTACAGTGCAGAATAAACATCATTGCTTTCATTGGGTGGAAATAAATTTGGATATTTGTCGTAAGGTGACCTCTTGGCTTCTGGCTCAGCCTCCTATCAGACCCCTTCCCATCCGGGGCCCCATAAATCACAAGTGACAAGCCTGGCACACTCAGAAGTCTGGGATTCCCCAGAGACCTGGGACATGGCTGTGACCCTGATAGGTGAAGGAACTCTGGATTGTGTCACGCTGCGTCCCAGACTCTTAGGTGAATGGAGCGGGAATGATTCACACAACCTGCTGCTGCAAACATTAAATATGAAATGAATGTCTCATCATAATACCGCAGCCTGTGGCTCTTGGCTCGCACTCTGCTGTTGTTACTGCTGGAGAGAATTAACCTGCAACACCAAACTACAACCAGGAAAGGCAGAATTATGCAACAGAGAATAAATAGAATATCTGGAGTGATATGTGACTTCTGCTGCTATAAGATGGGAGAACTAAAAAGTTTTGCTCACCGATAAGGCGATAATATATAATAATTGTATCAGTTCAGTGAACACATTGCAGTCAATGGGAAGACAAATGGTTGTTTTTGTGTTCTCAATGGTGCAATGGGCTTTAATTGGCTCCCAGTGTTTGTTTATTGAAGTTTCTATTTGTTGTTTATTACATTGTTTTTATGTTGTTTTTAAATAAAAACAAACACACAAAAAAACAAAAACAAAACAACAAACAATTACACTGTGTATCCACATTTTGGATAATATTTGTTATCACTTTCTTCTTACTAGGATAAAAAAGAACTAAAAAGACACACAACATATTTTTGTGTATTGTTCTTTTGCATTTGACATTTGAGCAGTGTGTGATCAGGGGGCTTTGTTTATCTCACTGGTGTTTCATAATTTTCACTTACCATTCACCAAGGGCTTCTCTCCATTGTCCCTAATTTGGAGGAACTGTCTCTCTTCTTACCCCCCAACTGTCCATGATTTAGAAGGACTGTCCCTCTTCATACCTCCCCACTGTCAATGATTTGGAGGGACTGTCCATCTTCATACCTCCCCATTGTCCCTAATATGGAGGAACTGTCCCTCTTCATACCTCCCGACTGTCCATGATATAGAGGGACTGTCCCTCTTCATACCCCTATCTGCCCCTGATTTGGAGGGACTGTCCCTTATCATACCTCTCTACTGCCCCTGATTTGGAGGGACTGTTCCTCTACTTACCTCCCTATTGCCCCTGATTTGGATGGACTGTCCCTCTTCATACCCCCCAACTGTTCATGATTTGGAGGGACTGTCCCTCTTGATACCCCCACTGCCCCTAATTTGGAGGAACTGTCCCTCTTCATACCTCCCGACTGTCCATGATTAGTGGGACTGTCCCTCCTTTTTTCAGGTCCTATTTAATACCTCAAGTTCTATCAAAATACAAAACCAAAATCAAAAGCCTTAAATATTTGGAGCACTAAACCCAGATCTGATAGAAAAAAGATTCTTACAATAGACCAAAATGTAAAAAGTTTAAAAATGTAAAATAAAAAATAAAAACTTGCTTTAAGGGTTGTTTCATCCAAAGGTCAGAGGGTTATTATAAGTGAAGCTTTGTAGGTACCGCGCTGGCTTCCTCTGGCTTTTTTGGACTCCCGGTTCCAGATCTCTCCACCCCTAGGCTGTGCTCCCATCCCTGTTGGGTCCTTTCCAATCCACCTGCTACATTCCCATCAAAAAAACATAATTCATAAACCCAGCAGGGAGACCGGGAACCCCTTGTAAAGGATGCAGCAGGTGTGCGAACCTGGGAACTTCATCATCACCTTCCATTGCCAGGAACCACCGGGTGCTTTAACTCCTCACCACCTACCAAAACGACGGCTGTAAATGGAGTGACACGTTAAGCTCATGTGTTTCATATATCCAGCACATACACAGTTAATGGGATAATGCAGTACAGGCCTGGGAGAGCAAAGGGGGGCTCGATCCCCTTTTGTACTCTATGATGTCATGAGATTGGAGTATCCAAGTGTCTGGGAAGGCAGCCCAGCATCCACAGACTAAACAGCGGGGCCAAGTCTGAAAGTCAGTACACAGACACACCATTACTCTATACATTAGTACACACAGCCAAGGATGCCCATAGAGCCATGGGCATCAATAAAAGTAATCCAAAAAAAAAATAAAAGTATCCAAGCACATCTCCAGCCGAGGCACAATCACATTCTCTGCCTTTCATTAGAACATGTTCCCGTGCAGGGGGTACTGGCTAAGCATATGAGGATGTTAGGCCGGATGTCAATGTTCACCATTTGGAAGGGTAGATTGTTGAAAGCAGCAGTGACAACAGACAAAGGGCAGAGATTTGGAGTTCCAATGAATATTTATAAATAGGTATTTTTGTATGAAGGTATATGGCTGTATACAATTCCGACTTGTCCTAACATCAATTTGCAAAAAGACTTTTAATAATATGGAGCAATCCTTGAGCTCCAAGCAGTGACTTTGCCTAGTCTGAGATGAAGTCACCATACTGCATTTCCTCAGACTTCTCTGTTTCATTGATCAGAATGCAACATTTCAACTTTCACAGCCAGTGGATAACCATAAGGCTTTGTGCAGGCTGTGAGGTTGCAGTGCAGTTACTTCTTCCTCATGCCAGTGAACTATTATCTCGGGGAGGATGCTACAACCAGCTTCTACTTGTGCCAGCCTCATAGAAAGTTAATGTGGGTGGCAATGAGTGGTACAGTACTGTTCATACGCTGCGTACTGCCAAATTTGCAGATATCAGTTCTTTAAGAACCAGAACTATGGTGCAAGCGACTGAGCAGCTGGCAAGGAAGCAGCCACTGGGAGTAGCACAGGACTGATGAAGAATTACAGTACATGTATGAAAAGTTCTTGGACTAATAAAGAATTTTAATAGTTCTTGCATTGGGCCAATACATCATGAGAGTGTATATAGAAAGGGTTCCTGGGTCGGTCTAATACAGAAATACCGTGCATGAATGATTAGTTCCTTGGTTGATCTGATGAAGAGTTACAGTGCATGCATGAAGAGTTCATGGGTTGGACGGATGAAGAGTTATATTCTTATATAAATGAATATATATATATTTATATATTTTTATAGGGGAGTTCTCAAATTGGACTGATAAAACATTACAGTGTACGCATGAAGAGTTCTTGACTTGAGTTATTGTCATATATAGGAAGTTTTGGGTTCCTCTGATAAAGAGTTACAGTGCATGCAGGAAGAGTTCCTAGAATAAACTGATAAGGAGTTAGAGTCATATATAAGAAGTTCTTGGGGTGCATTGATGAGGAGTTACAGTGTATGCATGAAGAGTCCCTGGCCAGGACTGATAAAGTGATATAGTCATACCCAAGAGTTCATGGGTAGGAGGCATATAGAGTTATAATGGTTCTCGGGCTGGACTGATAAAGAGTCATGATAGTCATATATATTAAGTGATGAGGAGTTTTAGTTATAAATAGGGAGTTCCCGGGGTGGATTGATGAGGAGTTACAGTGCATGCATGAAGAGTCCCTGGCCAGGACTGAAAAAGCGATATAGTCATGTATAGGGAGTTCACAGGATGGACTAATTATTATTATTATTATTAATATTATTATTAATAACCAGGATTTATATAGCGCCAACATATTACGCAGCGCTGTACATTAAATGTGGATTGCAAATGACAGACTAATACAGACAGTGATACAGGAGGAGAGGACCCTGCCCCGAAGAGCTTACAATCTAGGAGGTGGGGGAATGCACCCTGAGCTGTCACCTGAGGGTTGGCTTGCTGCCAAGGTCCTTGTGAGTTGCTGAAGGGTCCCAGCTGGCTGAGGACTGTCTGGGGGCCCCAATGCAGCTGCACATGCAGCACCTTAATATGTCTGTCCCTGGGTTCTAACCTTTAACTAGCAATTGGCCAATTAGGCAGCCTTGGATATGTGCGCTCTCTTTTGTCCAGTTCCACCTTGTATAGGGATCATTTAGCTGCAGTAGGTGCTGATTGGTGACACCAGATTTACATGATGGCGTCAACTCTGAGCCAGCATTTCAGTCCAGTAGATGGAACCTTGGATGATGCCAAAACAAAGGTGGCTGTGAAAGCAGATGAAGACGTCAGTAAGGTGAGTCCTGTGATCTCCGAGAGTGGTAATACGTTCCTGGAATTGGTTCATTGACACATTACCCAGCATGCCGCATGGCAAAAGTCCATGGCTGTTTCATATGATGTATAAAGTGATGTGAAAGGCGCGTCAGTGCCTTATAAATGCAAAACAAACATTGAGGGAGGTAAAAATTCCACAACATACTTTTGGAGTGAAAAAGTAATGCAGAAAATTTTGATAAATTGAAGAAGTCATCTGCAAATGGAATTCTCTGGCGTGTTTTCCTGGCAGGAATATGACAAAATGTAGCGGGGAAACGGCACGCAGCCGCTTTATGAATAGACAAAACTGTCTGAAACTCCAGAGAGAGCAAAACAAACAACCCAATCAGAAACCAGATCAGCCAGGATCAACAGTACCTGCTGAATGTGAACATTAGAATGTAGTCTACTAGATTGTAAGCTCTTCAGGGCAGGGTCCGCTCTTCTTGTTTCACTGTCTCTTTTAGTCTGTCAACCCTTATTTAATGTACAGCGCTGCGTAATATGTTGGTGCTATATAAATCCTGTTTATTAATAATATTAATAATAATAATAAAAATAATAATAATAAGCTCCTCTGTACAGAAAGGCAGTGTTTTGTGTACACCATTACAATATATGTCAGAGCTATTTAAATACAGGAAGAATTATAAAATCCAGAGTTCCTCTGTGTAAAAATGATGGATGTAATGTAAGCAATCTTGTGCAGAAATGTTGAAAAATGAAACATTAAACCCCCAGATAATTACATTTTTCAGTCTTGTTCAGTTATCATTCTTTCCACTAGAGGGCGATACACTAGGGGGACCAGCATGGTGCATTGTAAGGGACCGGCGTCATCTTTTTTCAAGTTGGCTATTCATGGTACAGTCTCCTCATGGTATGTGGATGGGTAAATATTTGTAAACTGTATATAAAACTACAAACAACAATTTCTAATCAATTACACATGTTGTGATCGGTGATTGTAGAGACCCATTGTTATCTGCATCATAGCAGAAATGATTTGTGTGCTGTTGGGTACATGGTAATCATTGCCAAGCACACATTTGTGAAGCGTACAGTACACAGAGTCACTGTGCCCCCTAATGCAAACCAGATGTGTGCTGAATGCTTCCAGAATCTCGAAACGTCACACTGCGAAAGCTAAGCTTACTATTGTATAGTTTGCATCAAGACTTCTAGGGATGAATGAATATTCCCCCATATTCGAGAAAATAAATCACTTTCTGTGAAATGTAACCATTTTGAACTAAAAGTTTAGAAGTACAGATGGTGGAGATGAACCCATGGCCAGGGTATACTAAGGTATACGCCGGGTACCTTCATATTGGCCCCTGTTTGTTATAGTGTTCACCCGTCTTAGAACCGAATGAAGAAAAGAAACACTCTTACTGAATGAATGAAATTCATGCATTG
The DNA here is from genome assembly GCF_032062135.1 of Pyxicephalus adspersus. Classification (NCBI taxonomy): domain Eukaryota; kingdom Metazoa; phylum Chordata; class Amphibia; order Anura; family Pyxicephalidae; genus Pyxicephalus; species Pyxicephalus adspersus. The sequence continues at coordinate 3,375,245 of NC_092864.1, read as the reverse complement.
TTAATATATGTAACCCTTAGACCGGTATTTCTCAACCAGGGTTCCTCCAGAGGTTGCTGGGGGTTCCTTGAGCAATGAGCCATTTGTGCCTCCCAGGTCAGTTTTTGAACTTTTTTGCTATCTGTAAGGGTGACATTCTTCCCACTGGCCAGCAATGTAAGAGGAATTCTTCTCAACCACCACCTTAATATACTGTGATCTGTGGATAAAGTAATTATAGAAGGGGGGCCTTGAAGATCTGAAGGGTTCCCCCATGTTATAAAGGTCGAGAAACACTGCTTTAGAGGCTACACCCGATAACCTCTCCTTCTAATAATTGTCTGGATGTCATACTGGCCAATGACCTTCATATCAGACCGTGTGACTTCTCTGCATACTTGTTCCAAGACAATATAGACACAGCCGAGAGCAGAGACAGCCAATCATTTAGCATTTAGACAAGGCGTTCAGTAATGGGTACCTACATACTTCCGCCAATGGAAGATCCATTTTTTATATGATCATGATGAACCTGGGAGGACATCGGACTGGTGGTTCAACTTTTTCCAGTCTTTTGAGAAAGCTAAGATGTTACCTTTCAAGTTACTGTTCAAAACCAAATGTGACAACATTTCCCCAAGTAATAAACAAATTTGAACCAGAGACTACATGATCTGCAGGAGAATGTGCTACCATGGAACTATCCCACCTCGCCTATAGATTGTAGGGAATCTAGAGAACCAAGGCCAGCTGCCACAAAAGTTCACGTAGATAGGAGAAAGCTTTTTGTGAAGTGTTGTTTTTGCACCAAAGTACTTTTTGGAATTGTGGCCAAAAAATGTAACCTTGCTATCATCAGATCATAAAATGTCTTACATGCTTTTGCAAATTTTATCCAGGCCTGTATGTTTTCCTTTGTAAAAAAAAAAAAAAACTGCCATCTTGCAACCCTTTCAAATCACCAAAAGAATGCCATCCCCACTGTGAAGAATGGTGGTGGCAGTATCATGTTTGGGGTTGCTTTTCTTCAGCTGGAACTGGGGCTTAGTCAAGGTTTAGAGAATTATGAACGGTTCCACATACAACTCACTTTTTGCCCAAAACTTTCACTAGACAGATGAAGAGGAATTTCACCTTTCAATGATGACCCCAAGCATACGTCCAAATCAACATAAGAATAGCTGCTCCAGAGGAAAATTTAGGTTTTGCAATGGCCCAGCCAGACCCCAGACCCAAATCCAATAGGAATTCTGTGGGGGGGCATGGAGAGAGATGTGCAAAAGAGGTGCCCTGGTAATCTGAGTGGGCAAATATTGCCCAAGATGTGCCATGCTTACAGACTCCGACCCAAGAAGACTGAATGCTGAAATGAAATCAAAAGGAGCTTCAACAAAGTATTAATATAGGATGTGCACACTTATGCAACCAGCTTGTCGTACCTTTTTTATTCTTCATATGTTTTCCCTGACAGATTTATTTGGTTTTCAATTGAATTGTACAAGTTATACAGTAAATCACAATAGAGGTGGGATAAGTTTGGAAATGGATTACATTGCAAAAACGTGGCATTCTAACAGTAGTGTGCCCACTTTTCTTTACCATTTCTGTCCTCGGTTTCTCCCCACGTTTGTGTGATGTGAAATATTATTTTAAAATGTTGAGTAAATTGTATTTACCCCAAAACACCCCAAAGGATTCTGCCCATTTTATTTAATGTACAGTTACCCCCTTATTCTTCAAAGGCCACCTCGGAAAAATCGTCCTACCAGGGCAGACATTGCACTTTTCACAAGGGTCACGGTGCCTGTAGCTACTGACTCCGCTACAACCTTTTCTGCAGCAACTACGGCTGGCTGAGTGGCCAAGACGACGGTGCCCCTCGCGGCGGCAGCCCCAACCACTCCGTACAGCCCAATTCCCGCTGTTATGCCCAGTCCGATGGCACTGCAGGTAAAACGTGTGGTGTAGGCTGAACAGAACTTCTCCTCTTCTTCCTGCAGATGGGATTCCAGGTCATCTTGCAAGCTGGCATGGTAAGTAGGGTTTGGACCCAGCAAGGACTCTGTAAACTTTTTGATCAGTTGATCGATCTTCTCAGAAATTAGTGTTTTCATGGTGGAAGGTAAGAGGTGGGAAGGCTGAGAAAAGAAAAAAAGGAAAAAGAATGCATTACATAATTTATACATTGGTAACCGGCTCATATCTTTCTCTTTATCATCAGCTTGAAGGTTAGTAGACCCAGATTTACAGGGTGGACGAATGTCCCTAGCATTAATACTCCATGTTTGGCCAAATCATCCCTGGACCTCCTGTATTCTTTCATCGTTAATGGGAAGTCCTAGTGATAGGCTTCCAGGTGTCTCCTTTAAACATCTTCAATTCTCCTAAACCAAGTCAATATTAACAGCAAGAGTCCAAAATACATCAAAGGGCATTTTATCACATGACCAAACCGGTGTCCTTGGTTTACCAACAGTCATTAATGTCGCCACTCACCTGATTGGCAAGGTAGTCTGCAAACTCCATCTTGATGTTCTCCATGGTCTTCTGGTTCTTTATAGCATAAAACATCTGAAATGGAAAACCAGGAGATGGCAAAATGTAAACATAAGTGGGAAAGGGCCAGTTGCAGTGGATCCAGCTGGATTTGTGCAAATTCATTGGTTTATCCCTAACTTTGATGTCACTTTTCTTACATGAGTCAGAAATTATTGAAATGTGGCTCATCACTTATGCTAACCATACACAAACTGACTTTATTTATGGATTTATGGTTGATTTAATGCAACAATCAAGTGCACAGCTTATAGGGAAAATGGTCCCGTGTTTCGCTATCTTGGTGCTCCTGACTACAGTCCAATCAGAGCACAGCATTCAATGTGTGTGTAGCCAAAACCATGTCAAGGAAAAAGCTTTAAGCATTCTTTGAGCCAATATAGAATTGGGTTTTACCTCCATTGGAGTTGAGAAGCCATATGTCTGCCGCTTCAAAACCGCAACAAATTCCTAGAAGAAGAAATAACATATAAATGGAGTGTATATATCAATATATAATAATATGATGAATATACTGCAGATATTGTATATAGAATAGTCACCCTAGGAGGACACATCAGCTGTTGCCATAGGCCACTCGTTACTCCATAAGGTGACTCCTTATTTTATTTAAAACAATCTTTTAGAGACATTTTGTGGTTATTCCCAAGATTCTAGCTGCTGTGTATACCAATGAATGTTAAAGGAGCTCTATCCTGGGAGATAAATGGGCCAGCCATTGCAGAAACCCCCATGATGCAATGGAAGCCTTCCCTGTCCTTGTCAGGCTCTGGTTGTCCATCTGCATTATTACAGATGACACAGATGATGAGTAGTGAAAGTAGACAAAAACATCCAATTTAGTTTATTTTTTTAGGAATCTTGGAGCTCTGAGTTGATAACTTTCTGCTTTTGCTTCCTTAGCACCTACCTGCATAATGGAGGGAATTTGTGAGCAGGTGAGGAGCTCCCCGGTCTGGTCTGTCTTTGTCCGGTGGCACACGCCCCTTACAACGTCTGCAATGAATTCACGCAGGTTCTCTTGGAAGTCTTTGTCCATATCTGTCAGGAGGGGGGAAGATGGGAGACAGGACATTTATAATCCCGGAGGAGGACCATGAGAGCCAGAGCCAAGGATGAGATTAAGGGAGAATTACAGTCTGAACACGGAGTGATTGCACTGGAGATCTCCATGTCATTATTTAACACTAAAATGTCTATTGCGTCTGTCTAAACTATAAGATATAAGAAGAAATGAAACCATGTAGTCCAGAGATTCCCAAAATGGTGTCAAAGCTAAAGTGGTGGTGCAGCGGCCTCCCTTGGCAGTGCATGCAGAAGAGGACACTGAATGGCTATATTCACCAGTCTCACACCAGGACACAGCCCTTTCCTAGGCACATGGAAAGCTATGGGTGACTGTTCCCCGGGATAGGCAAATATAACCAAGCAGCACTGTCCACCAAATGGTGAGGTACAAGGAGGGCATTAATGAGGGGAAGACCATACCAAGGGAATCACTGTGTAGGACAATGTAATAAAGGGAGCTCTATTGGGAACAATTTTACCAATGGAAAATGTTATAATGAAGGGGATACAAAGTATTGAACAAGTGAGAACTAAACAATAAGGAGCACCAACTAGGGGAGGGCGATTCCAGAAGAATGGAATCACCTGAATATGGGAATATGGGGAGCACTATAAAGCAGGAAGCATTGGCTAGAAGTACCAGGTTTGAATCTCAGCTTGGACACTGTCTGCATTGAGTTTGCATATTCTTCCCATAACGACTTGCGTTTGCTCCAGGCATTCTGGTTTCCCCCACAATATTGGCTCTTCCAAATATTGCCTTTAGTATGTGTGGAAAATAGGCAACAAAACCAGTGCAAAGTGCAACACAGGCTTCTATTTCTGGGCTTGATATGTATGTGTAATGAATAATAATTAGTTCCCCAATAAATCAAGGATCATTAAAAATACAATTACCATTAACAGGGGAACTATAATAAATAGGGCACTTACAAGGGGCAATATACTGAGATAAGTACCAAAATAAAGGGGGGGGGGGCAAGCTGTAATGGGAATATGTTGCCGCCGCTGTATGGGAGGAGCGTGCTTGGATATTGGGAAAACTTTGATTGGGACTGGAATATTTGTGGGAGGTACCAGAAAGTTGTGAGTGGTCATGCCTAGGGATTCCTCAAAAAAATCGGAAACCCCCGGCATCTACAACATAATCATTACTAAATGCCATGTGACGGTTTATTACCTTGAAGCCGCCCCTGTCCCTCTCCTGTTATCCCTTTTCCTGGATGAGGGAGGAGAAAACAGCGAGTGCAACTACTTTTCAAGCCCCATAAAACTTTTGGATAATTGCAGCCCTTCTGGAGTTTCTGTTGAGGAGAGAAAAGAAGAACAACACCAACTTAAAGAAGAACTCCTTTACAAAACCAACATATACCCTGCAATTGTCATGTTTTAGTTCTGCAATCAAGTAGGATTTTCACAAATGTCAGAAAACCAAATATTATTTCCTTTCAGCCTTGGCAGCAGTACTGAGCTTGCCAGCAGGACCTCTTCTATAATTGGCTCATTTTTGCTTTGTGTGAGGTCAAAGTCAGCGTATGTTTTGCATTATTCAATTACTATTCCCATATATAAACCTAATCAGTGTGGCATGATAATTACTATATCTATAAAACACAACACAAGTACAAACTCCTATATTTCATGGTGGTATTTATCCCCATTTATTTATTGACTCTATATATATATATATATTGAATAGGAGGGGAGTTATGTAGTGGAGGGAAGTAGTGAGGGTTTGAAGAGACAGGAGAAGACGGGTAGGCATGTCTGAAAAAGTGTGTTTTGAGGGTAGGAGCAAACCAAAAAGAATCAGGAGACCATTCCAGAGAGTCCGGGCCTAGCTCTAGAAAATTCTTGGAGCCGTGCATGTGATGAGGGTATGAGTGAGGAAGTCATTAGTAGATCATTGGAGGAGCGGAGAGAGCGGCAGGGGGAGTATTTTTCTATCAGGGCAGCAAGGTAAGTGGGGCAAGAACTGTGGGGGGACTTGAAGGTAAAGCACAGGACTTTGAATTTGATTCTAATGTGAAATGGAAGCCAATGAAGAGAACTACAAAGAGATGCAGCAGAGGAAGAGAGGTGGGAAGGCTGTGTATGGGGTAGGTAGGTGGGAAGGCTGTGTATGGGGTAGGTAGGTGGGAAGGCTGTGTATGGGGTAGGTAGGTGGGAAGGCTGTGTATGGGGTAGGTAGGTAGGTGGGAAGGCTGTGTATGGGGTAGGTAGGTAGGTGGGAAGGCTGTGTATGGGGTAGGTAGGTGGGAAGAATGGATAAGTCTGGCTGCAGCATTTATAATAGATTGTAGAGGAGAGAGTCGGGTTAGTGGAATACCAGAGAGGAGGAGGTTACAGTAGTCCAGACGAGAGATTAAAAGAGCGTGTACAAAGAGTTTGGTAGTCTCTTGGGACCACCAAGGTTCTTTTTGTTGAGCGTCTTTTGAGTCTTCGTTTTGGAGTGACCACACCAGCATTATGGGCTACGTCTTCATTGTGCGACATTTCTCTTTTGCTGCTGCTCTAGTTTTTGGGCACTGTGATTGCTTTTTGCTCTTCTTGGTGAATCTGTCTAACTGGTGGGCAGTATCACTATAACGTTCTGCAGGGGACCCAACCCAACCTTCTGCAATGGATTTTGCCAGAATGGGAGGGGGACCCTATACCAGAATGACATCAAACGAGAGGTCAGCTTGTAATATTCTGTCGGAGGTATCTTGGCATCTATGGGGTACGTCCTTCTTAGCCCTCCTTCAGATTTCCAGTGTCAGGCCTGGTCCAACTGTCAAGCATTGCATCACACATAGGAAATGAACATGGCTTGACACTGGGAGTCTCCTCGTAGATTATAACACTCCTGTAGGTCAAAATTTGAAGGTATTAAGGACCAAAATAAAACTTCAGACACATTTTCTTTTTACCTTTTATTGTGCCCATATATGAGGATTCCTTATTCTGCCTCCCAGCTAAAACTTACCATTGCACCATATGGGGCAGCGGCCATTGCTGTTATCACCTGACCCCTAATCTGCCCCTCACCTGGTCACAGCCAGCGTGGAAATAGTCTTTATGGACCTGAAGGTGTTTAGAACTGGACGCAGAGGAGATCTGGAAAATAATTTTCCTTCATCATCCCCTAATTTGCATCATGAAGCAATTTGTAGGATTTCCCACAAAACAAAGTTCAGCCTACGGAGGACGTACAGCAGGAAGCTTGGCCATCAATGTGATAAAAAGGGGGAAAAATTAGGAAAAGGTGTTCTACAGGAAAAAATGTAAAACATAACATCATGTGCAATCACCAATCCCCTGCAGCATACACATGTGCAATAATAGGAGGTGTCACCGTACTGCATGAATCTCTCCAATAACCCAATTCACCTCCCCCCACCCCAATCACATTGTGGTCACTGCAAGGTGCCACCTAGAGGGCAGGAAGTTTAACCCCTTCTTTACATGGTTACCAATTAGGAGAAAGTTAATTTACACTGCAATAGCATGTGACACTGTACCCCACAGACGGTTAATATGCAAGTTAGGGTCGATAGGTTTAGAAAAGTCAATCTGTAAATGGATAGAGAACTGGCTTAAAGATCCCATCCAGAGAGTTGTAATTAATGATTTATACTCTGAATGGCCCAAGGGTATTAGTGGTGTACCCCAGGGTTCAGTGTTGGGACCTTTACTGTGTAACATCTTTATAAATGATATAGAGTTTGGGATTTCTGTGTTTGCAGATGACACCAAACTATGTCAAGTGATCACCCCGGCCTCATTTAGCTGGACGCACCACCCGGCATTTTTCTGTAAGCACACGGCTGTTTTTGGGTGGTTACTGAAATGTTGGGTCACAATACAGGGGATGCCACCCACCTACAGCTTCTTCACACGGTAATGTTATGTAGTAAATTTAGGGGAGGTTCAGATTGAGTTATCCAATGTGCCCACCTGCTGCTGGCTCCTTGACAGCCACTTGGTCACTTGCACTGTACTGTGCTGGTTCTTAAAGTACTTAACAAGCATTTGCATAAGTGACAGCTGGTGGCAGTGAGCAATATGGGGGGCAATTATGGTACCACTTCTTGTTGCCCCCCATTTATTGTCCACGGGGTGAAGTTACATGTGGAGTTTCCCCCTGGAGGCAGAGGTTCCCTGGTGTAAGGAAGAGGTAAATGCACCACAGTGTGCCAATGTGAACATAACCTTGGGGTATCTGCTTTTGACCCCACTCCCAGGCAGTAATAGTTACCCCACCACCCTCCCTCACTCCATCCCAGCATGATCAGAGTGCTCACCTATGAAGCAAGGCTTCAGTATTTGGTAAAGTGGCTCCCAAAATGCCTAGATCTAATTGGTCAATACCCGGATCCAAATACTGTCATGTAGGGGGTTATCATGATATCTAAGCTCAATTCTGGTTGATACCAGACCTGTGGGTAGGTGGTGCAAGAGCAAAACTGGGTATGTATGTATGGGGGGCTACGCACAGACACTCTTACTATCTTTGATCAGACAATGCGCCTAATTCAGAGTTGGTCTTTAAAGAGAACCAGTTTTCATGCCCAGCAGAATCTGTTGCACCATACATGATCTATATAGTTGGGTGATATACCAGAGACACTTACCTGCAGGCGCTGTGAGCCGTACTCCTCCCCCATGTGCAAATACATCTGCAACAAGGATAGTGTGGGTCAGAAAAGTGAAAATATTTCACACAAAGTACTATAAAGTCACCCTGGCCAATCACATTTTGAGTTTAGAGAATCTTCAGACAATGGGTACAATGCAAATGAGTTGTCAGTAACATTGAGAATCCTGATCAGCAAGGTACAAAGTTTGCATGACGCATGTGCAATTGTCAATTTATTTATTGGCCGTCGTAGCCATCTCTTGTTATATGGGACCAAAGCACCATCTGCCGGAGGATACCAGCTGCCATATTTTAATGTTTTTAATGTATGTGATGGCACTCTCCTAATATAAAGCTTTGCCGCTGTTTTCCCTGATGTCTTCGTCCTTTTACCCACTTATAATATTACTAATACTATTATACTAATAGTTATATTGCTGCTGCCAGTATAAAGAATGGATTGTCCAGACCGTGATCTTGAATACTCTGCAGAAGCCTTTCACCTTTGAGCATGGAGGAACCCTTAAATTAACTTTCTGAGAACCTTGATCATGTTTTTATATCTACAGCTCACAATACATTAGTGTAATGGTCCCTGAGAAGAACTCTCCTACACTTGTAGTCATTGAAAAGCCCCCACCAATATCCAAGAGATCATCGATGTCATTACTTTCTTATCGGAGAAGCAGAAATTGCTCGGAGAACCCCTAACAACCTGTAGAGGAACCCTAGCATGGGACCCTGGCTGAAAGAGGCTGCTCAGGATGAAGAAGTATTACAAATATGAAATAAATCCCACCAGACTCTACTGATTATACAACTACAATATGCAAGACATTCCGGAGGACATTTTAAAGAGATAACCTCTCCACCTTCACACTGCCTACAAAGCTTTCTGGCCTGGATCTGGACTCTTGCAACAAAGAACCAAATTTACAGTCTTGCCCTGAAGCCTCAGTTTTATATCTGGAATATAAGATCATCCAAGGGACTGTTACCTCCAACTGTCCCAACAGATTTGTATTGAGAATTGGTGATGTCCATGCTATGCTCCTCAAGGTTTCCCTGCCAGAGAGGAAGCTGCACCTGGGCACCTGCACTGCAAGGATCTACAATTTTTATCCTTCTGCTTGTTTATCATTACCCCACCAATCATAGATGGGGCAATTCTGACATAAGGAAGCAAAGCCACACTCCTCCACCAAGAAGGCTGTCACCATACAACGAACCATTGCAGAACACAGCATGGTAAAAATCAGTAAAGATGTTTGCACAAGGAAACAACATGCAACACCAGTCCTCTGCTCCTGCTCTCTTTTCGGTTACTGCCGTACAGCACAGGTTCTCTTTATCTATCTTATTATTAAATAGTATAATCATTCAAGTCTTTGTGTTATCTCTCTTTGTACACTTCAAATTGAATCTCATCAATATTTGCATAAACTGCCACAAAATATATCCGTGACATAACAAACTCCATGGATCATCTCCAGCATCAATATAACACTCAACTGGATCTCTATTTCTTCTCAGCTGGATCTGTTCTCTGCTTCTGCTGCTAGGCAGGAACCTGGGCTGATCTTTATTTTTCTTCAGCTCCTCTCCAATGTTTGCATCCATATTTTCCCTAAAGATGTTGCAGCAAAGAAAGTTGCTGGCTGTGTTACACCCAACTTGCTACATAACTCAATGTCTGCTATAGGCAAGGACCCTGGGATGCAGGAGATGCCATTCGTAGCTGCAAAGTCCATGCATGCATGCAACGTCCACAGGGCCAGTTTGAAAACATATTGGTTATCTGCTTATCCCCCCCAGGACTCCAGAAATCCAGAAAGTTGTTTATTGCTTAGACTAGTGCAAACAGATATTATCTTGACGTCTATCGCACTATTATTGGGGTCATAGCTACAATGACGTGCCAACTGCATCTGCCCCCCCTGCCAGTGCACAGCAGAATAAAAGAAAGCTTGGATGGTCAAATGGATCCTTTTATATCTGCAGTTGTAAAGTAGAAAACTTCAATTAATGTTGAAATAATAGGCAGTGCATAGCACATGGGGGGGGGGGTATATAAGCAAAGACTGCAACAGACGGGATATTTGCTTTACGTTATTTGTACTTTACTTTTTCAAAAGCTTTCATTTTAACACATGGAAGGAAAAGATCAGATCCCTAAGCACAAGAGGAGTTTCCTTGAAGTCACTCTATAGCAGGGGTGGCAAACTCTGGCCCGGGGGCCAAATCTGGCCCCCAATGTCCTTTTTTGGCCCTAAAAAAAATCCTAAATATGAACTGCAGCTGGCCCGCCTCTGCATTGAAATAGCGCCGCTACTACAATTCCCGGCATCACTAGCGTCTATAGACCAGCGGCCTCTCTGCCTATGTGTGGGCCCGCATTGGACTGTTTTATAGATGCAATTAATGCCAGGAATTGTAGTAGCGGCGTTATTTCAATGAAGAGGGAGTTTTAGCGGCGGGCCACTCATAAGATTTAGCTCGGCATTGGCTGCGTCTGGCATTTCCAGCGCTCCCCCTCAGCTTTCCCTTGCTACTCCAAGGCATGGACATGAATGGTTGGATTTTCATAGAAGAATATTGTTATTATTATTGTTAGCCTATGCAAAAAGGTTACCATTGCAATTTAACTCAGAAGGCTACAAATAGAGAAAGAGGCAGAAGATTTTTTCTTAAATAAAATTAAAAAATAGTTTTTTGCCTCTTTCTCTATTACAAGCTTGTTCCAGATTGAATGTGAAGCAAAACCTCTTTGTTTCCAGATGAAAAGGATTTATATCTAATGAGAAGGAAACATTGAAAATTTTTTCAATAAATTTCAAGGTTGGTCCCCGACTTTGTCTGAGTTTATTATTTTGGCCTTCTGTGTATTTGAGCTTGACACCCCTGCTCTATAGGTATTGACCCCAATTATTTTTGTTAATATTGAAATACAATTCTGTGTCTATGCCACAGCTATGTCATTGGATGTAGATGGTGAATATAAAACATTCACATATTCCTCTCACCAGATGAGAGCTGAGAAGCATGGACAATGCAGAGAGCTTTATGCAGCTTTCCCGGTCACCCTCAATATCCAGGGACCCCTCTGTATCCAGGATATAGACCGCCACCTGCATAGAGTGAAGACAAAATCACAAGTCAGACCCTTACCATACCATTTCTAAAGTCTAGAAGGTTCACCAGCAGTCTGCATTCACAAGCTAAAGAACTTTTCATGACTACATGTTCTGCCAACCTAAACTTGAGGTGCTGAATTTATTCCCGACTTCCTACATACCAGTATCTGTACACATCCATTGGACAGACTATTGTCATCCATTAGACCTTACCCTCACCAAAATGGTGCACAACGTATTGGACGATGCACAGAAGGCATCGGCATACACACAGACCATGATGACTTCTTCTAGGAAAAGGAACTTTTTTCATCTGGTTGTGTACACCCCAAAGATAGAAGAGGTACAAGTAATAGAAGGTGGCTCACATGGCAAAAAGGAAATTACTTGGCAGGGTTTGACTCACCTTCTCCCCCTTTTTGCCCACTATGAAGGGTCTGCTCCATATCCATAGACCCTTGGTAGTGCTGTCAATGCCAGATCTCCAATCAAACCCTTGTAGGGGCTCATCTTCTGCCCCCAAGCTGAACTCTTCACCTTTTTCCTAAAGAAAAACCAAAAGTCTTCACAAGCTGCTTCTACTTTTCAAAACTACCTATACAATGTCACCAAGGTTCCATGTTAGAACTTCATATTGTGAAGGACATTTAAATATTCTATTACTATTCTCAAGCAGTAATGGAAACACATGGTGACCTGAGCTTCCAAGAACATAACATGAATGAATTAAGGATGAGTTGTTCCACAAAATCTTTAGCTACAGGTGTCAGTGAGTTTATTTTAAAGCTCATTTACTGCTTGAGAAGATTATTAAAATCTTTGAATGTCCTTTTCTGTAGCTGAAGATTTTGAGAAGCAATTCATTCTTAATCCATTCAAGTCATGTTCTAGGCAAACAAAGGTCACCATACTCTCATTCCCAAAGCTTTTGTCCTGTGTTTACATCATTGTGGGCAGAGTTGAACAAAGATAAGAGGGCGTCTGAGCAATTTATGCATGTTTCTGAACTGTTGCAAAATATTGCCTTTGACCTTTGTAACCAGGCCGCATAGCTACAGGGCCCAGGATCCAGAGCCACATCAGACCGGGGTCCCTTACCTGGCTCTCCAAGGCCCTAATAATGTAATTCATCAAGAAGGATTTTCCACGACGTTTCTCTCCAATAATGCAGAGCAGGTAGACAGGATACCTGGAAAACTCAGAGCTCAGAAAGCAATCAGACACCACTGACTCATCCAAATGTAGGCAGCCGTTGCCATCGGTCCATACAAGTTGAACCGGGTACCCGCGGTCTGGGAATACCGGTGACTCCTGGAGAAAAGAGAGAGAATTGTGACTTGATAGCAGATTAAGGTAACTTTGTGTCCTTTTGTATGTAAATTGCAAAAATCTTCAGTAAAGGGCCGCCCATTATTAATTAAACAAAAGCATGAATAAGAGCAGAACTTTGTCTATTTGGCTTGGACAGGATTTTTTTGTAAAGCCCTTTCCCATGCTGGAGGGCAAAGAGAGAACGGTCTGTATGTCTGCCCTACTAGAATGGATTAAGTTTAATTTATTGGGAGGACAGTTTAAATTTCATCAGTTTAAACATCCCAGATATCCCTAAAAAGGGTCCGATTCAGGTCTGAAAGCAGGGGAAGAATTGATCCACCACACTTTACTTAAACTTAACTGCCAATACTGGAGGGACTACCTAATAATGTCCATGGTGTGCAGGGACTTCCTAATAAAACCCATGGACTTCCTAATAATGTTCATGGTCTTGAGATACTTCCTAATAATGGCCATGGTTTGGAGGGACTTCATTATAATAGCCATAGTGTGGGGAGTCTTCCTAGTAATTGACCACGGTTTGGGGGACTTCCTAATAATTGCCATGGTGTGGAGGGATTTCCTAATAATGGCCATGGTGTGGAGGGACTTCCTAATAATGACCACGGTTTGGGGGACTTCCTAATAATTGCCATGGTGTGGGGAGACTTCTTATTAATGGCCATGGTGTGCAGGGACTTCCAATTAATGGCTAAGGTGTGGGAGGACTTCCTAATATTGTTCATGGTTTGGGGGATTTCCTATAAATGGCCATGGTGTGGAGGGACTTCCTAATATTTGCCATGGTTTTAGGGACTTCCTAATAATGGCCAAGGTGTGGAGGGAACTCCAAATAATGCCCATGGTGTGGAGGGACTTCCTAATAATGGCCATGCTGTGGGAGGACTTCCTAATATTGTCCATGGTTTGGGGGATTTCCTAAAAATGGCCATGGTGTGGAGGGACTTCCTAATATTGGCCATGGTGTGGAGGGACTTCCTAATATTGTCCATGGTTTGGGGGATTTCCTAATAATGGCCATGCTGTGGGGGGACTTCCTAATAATAGCCATGGTGTGGAGGGAATTCCTAATAATGGCCAAGGTGTGGGAGGACTTCCTAATATTGTCCATGGTTTGGTGGATTTCCTAAAAATGGCCATGGTGTGGAGGGACTTCGCCATGGTTTTTGAATGGATGTCCACCAAACTCATGTAGGGTGGTGAGGTGTACCGAATCTTTTGGTCATATAATGTAAATTTTAAATATACATTTTTGATCAAAATTCCAGCTGATATCTACTCCCTACCTCCTTGGAACTCTTCTCCTGCACTCCCATCTGGATTTTAGATATAAGGTTCATCAGCCGGTAGTCGGGGGCTATCTGATACCGGGGACATTGCTTCCTGCAATCAGGGCACAGATACCCCCCCATCTGCGGTGTGCTCCAGTGTGTGGAGATGCAGTTCCGGCAGAATGTGTGACCGCATGCTATGGAGACGGGATCCTGCAGGTCATCCAGACAGATGGAGCAGGTGATGTCTTCCATCAGTGAGCTGAAACTCAGGTTGTCCTGCGGAGAGTCATTGCTGCATTGGAAGAAAAGGAGGGAATATTAAACATGGGGAAGAACACAAAGGGGAATCTCTGGGGGTATAGCTAAAGATATCAATAGTATCTGTTAAAGGAACATCCTATTCTGTTCGGCATTTATGTAATGCAGCTATTCATGCCAGACATAACAGCGTGGTCTGGGACCTTCCGGCAGTAATATAATTCCCTGTGTTCAAGCAGCAACTAGACATTGGTATCTCTGTGTGCACGTTCACAGCGTTAAACCGACAGCACTGTGCAAAGCAAACATCCCTGATTGGCTGAGATTGCTGCTCTTCCTTCCAGCAATGAATAAAAGAGGTGAATACTGGATCAGATATTTATGCTACAAAATACATTTAACGCAAATGTGTTGCAAAAAAACCTAAATATTTATCATTAGACAGTGACCATTGTCCAGCCAGACGCATCATTGACATCGATCCACCCAATGGAGGAAGATCTGTGCGGTATTGTACGGGAGGTTGTAGCAGACACGTAAGTATATCACATCATCAACGGGGATCAGAATCCAGAGTTACAAATAGGAGGGGGGTTCCCTGATCTTGGTCTAGGGTTAGGCTATGTACACACATGCAATAGTTATCGCTGGAAACAAATGATCGATGAAAGATCGTTCGATAATGGTTAACAAAAAAGTGCACAACCACTGGTGAAGGAACAACCATCCCGGCGGATCTGATTAGGCAATGATCACTATCTATTGTGTGTTAGGTAGTTCAGTGATGGTGAATGGGTCTGTGATACGCTATCTCCTGTACAAGTCACTTCCTGCATCGCTCAAACAATCGTATCTAGTGTGTACATTATTGGTGGAATATATTTGAACGATTTTTTTGTTACAGCATGTACAGAATTGTGCACAATATGATCATTCGTGAATATTGGGAATAATCGTTGATCATTCATTTTCAAATGACAATTATTGCACGTGTGTATCTAGCCTTAATCTGAGCATGCTGGACCTCTACAGAGAGTCCACTGATTTCCCACAGAAAGAGATTTTTGTCCTCTGTGGTTGATTTCTTGTGAACACCAAGGGCTCATTCCCTCCTAAATTGACCCTCCTCACCTCTTGTTCTGATGATACTAGAATGTAGCTGATATAGGATATAAGTGCATGTAAGCTTTACCTTATTCATCACTCTGGCAGCCGCCACTCAGATCCCAGAATGGTCCACTGCCTTAACTTGAATTTGTATGTAAGCCAGAACAGGTACATTATTTTATTAAATGCAATTAGGACAGATGTTTGTCTCAACATAATATTAGGCAGAGAGGTGTCAGTTACTGTATAAAATCCTCACTGTAAGTTGATCACCAAAAAAAAAAAAAAAACTTTAGACATTCATTAACTTCTAGAGCAAGCTGTGCTTTAATATGCAAAGAGAAACAACTGGACAGTTCGTCTTGGTCATTAAAGAGTTACAAGAGATTACAGAAGAGCTCAGTCTCAGCTGTGTTTAGCAAAAGAATTCTTCTGCAAGTCATGCAAACTGCCCCCCATCAAGCCTCCGCCTTGCACAGGAACGAGCAGGGGAATCGTCTGTATGTCGGATGTCCTTAACTCAGGGACTACCTTTATCCAATTTTTCTACAGTTCTCCTATTAAACAATTACTTATTCTGTATGGCCATTATTATTCTATCTTATTCTAGTGACCAATCATCAAAAGTGCACAGCTGTCACAATAGGAAAAGACTAGAAAGGAGTCAAATTTTCCAAAGGAATTGAAGAGGGAATAAATTATAAATAAAGTCCTATGGGTTTCTATAATGTATCTTAAAAATCAAATCATGGTAATGATACATATAAAATATCTCTTGGCAGAATAAAGCAGAAATAAAGCAAACAGCTGAGGAGTAAACTAAATTATGTGTAATATTGCTGGTACATTGTAATTGTCCAACAGAGGTTGAGTGTCTTCTTCAGACTCAGAGGTTTCTGAATTACTACAGTGCTCAGCTTCTTTTTTCTTTTACACATGTCCGATAATACCACCAACGCCTGCGCCAACACCAGATCCAATAGCTCCTATTGTGACGGAGCCTCCAACTGCCCCTCCAACTGTGATTGCAGAAGCACTTAAAGCCTCAGCAGCGAGCGCCATCCCAGCCACCGCTGCCCCCTGCAATCCCACCAGCCAAAGACACAGGACACCACCTCCTACAGCACAGCCAATACCCACTGCACACTTGGCGAAGGGCTTTAAATATTCAGCACAAAAATATTCTTATATATTAGATGGCTTCAGTCTGAGGATCAGAAGCACTGATAGGAAGCTGTAGGTTAAAAGAGAAACTTAAGTGAAATGTAGGAACCGCATCATCTCCTGCAACAGGACACCTGAATAAACCTGGAATTTATATATCATGATAGCGACATGTTCAATATTTTTAAGTTCTAGGTGAAATTTTAGATTGAAATATATGTCAGAAGCTGCATTTGAAAAGTCTTCCTTTTTAAAAACTAAACTACCTGGATGTACTCCTAATAAAGATGAGATAACTTTGCCTTGTTCCTAGATGGCAAGCTTAGGAAGTGACTTATGGGTGCCCAATTCTTCTCAGGCCTGTTGTCACCCAACTTTAACTGTCAGTCTGCTCCTCCTGAGTTCCTTTTACCACTTTCATTCTGCTACCTGGGGGATCACTTGGTTTTCCTTTGGTTTGCTCACCCAAGCCCTCTTGTGATCCACTTTATCAAGTCTTTTGCTTTTTCTTTTGGTCAAACACAATGACCAATACCCCCATACCTTTTACTTTCCATCTGCTCCATTCCTCAAGCTCATGTACTTGGGGTCCCGCCACTATTCTAAGCCTGGTCATGCTGTAGGAGTTCCTGTATAATTTCTTTTCCTCTCACTCCCATTTGTTAGTGTTGTTTTTCTTTGGTTTAGATGCAGGAGTCTGCCAGGCCTCCTTGCTTCCATTTTGATGGTACTTATGACGGGTGGGCTTCTCTCCACCTGCGCCATTCTACTGCAAAGTATTTTGTTTGATACTGAATCTGGTACTTTAATCCAGTCTACCTGCCAAGTAACTACGGTGCAAACTATCTTACTTAAAAATGCTTTTACACCCAAGTCTTATACATAAGAAAGAGTTTTTCCCCAATTTGGAAGTCGATTTTATTTCAAGTTTTTAAAACCAATTTTATCAGCTCTCTAAATTGATCAAAAGGGCTTTTTTTTCAATGAAATGGCTTTAGCACTCAATTCTCTGGTGGCCTGTGTCCCCAATCTTCCACTAGGTGGCAGCACAGAGTCCTCCGGCATTTGACACTTTTAGAAGTGTTAGGATGACTGTGACCCCACCATACACCATGGTTCCTTCATCAAATCAATCCACAATTCAGGACCCAGTCCTAACAATTTATATGGGAGTATAGTGTAATGAGGGGTCAGGTATTTTACCCGCTGGTACAGAAAATCCTGGAATTCTTGTAGGATGGTATTCACGTGCCTGCGATTTTCAAGTGAATAAAACATCTGTAGAAGGAATGAGACATATTATATCACAAAATACCCAAAAAACTTCAACACAGATCTTTGAATCCTTTCAACAAATGCTGTTTTTTAAGTTTGGGAAAACCATTACATTCAATTTTGTAAGATTTTCCTCTACAAACCACTAATTTTCCCTCATCTTTTTGTTAATTCCTGTCCAAATTTGACTTTTTTTACTCTTTGCTTCTATTTGCTCCTAATTGTTAAGCTGTTTTTGTTAATTGTGTTCCTTATTGTATTTTCTAAGCTAAGCCGAAAGAAGGATGTCTATTACCTGAAATGCATTAAATGTATATACTAATTTCAACCAATTAACAAATGTAACATATAACCTAAAAACAACATAACAGGGTCTTGAAATAAGTGTTGAAATTTCATCAGATACTTTTATATATTGGTAAAAATCTATTTATAGCAGATGCTGTCACAAATGTAGAAGTGTCCAATATACACAATATTTCATATGATGCAAAGGAGAATCAAAGCTGTACTCTCTCCTCTGTAACATGATTAAAAAATCCTAGAAAAAATCACATTGTATCACTGCCTGAACTAAAACTCCCAGGAAGAGCTTGTATATTCCTCATGGGTGGGGCTTATTATTACTAAAGACAACAGAAAGGCACTTCAACAAATGACATGATGGATGGGTTATTGAAAAATATAATATATTGTTTTCTTTGAACTTGGAAGAGTGAACAAGAGAAAGAATGGGAGTAGAAGTTAATAAAAAAAAGTGAGGAATAGGAGAAAGGGGAGGAGGAGATAGAATAAAAACACTTTATAGCTCATAGTCTAAACACCTGATCACTAAAACACCTATAAGATCTTACTGGACATTACATATCCAAAGAATGAGACTTCACCGAGATATGTGGATAAATCAGAAGGAAATACAAATACATTTCATTTAAAAAATTCACAGAGTTCAGGTTCACTTTTGGGCCAGTTGCCTTTTTAATTGACCCCAGCTCATTCTGATATAATTTCAAAGTCCCAATACCACCCATCCGCAATCAAGCTGAAAAGTTCAATCATAGTTCTGCTCTAGTGCAACCAATCACATGGCATTTTGCTGTGGTAGGCAATCATTATTGGTCATGATGCTTTTTGCCATGCACTGGTTTTGTCGGTATAGTTTTACAGACTGGTCTTTAGCATTCTATCAATATGGCTGCAAGTGATCCTCTTTTCATGGATATTGGTTTTCTGGTGGAGCCAAATTTTTCCCATGATGTCAGAGATATATTCTGAAAGGTAATCCTTGAACGCAATATCCATATCTGTGAATTCAGAAGAATTGTGATTGGTCAAAAAGACACAAGAAGGCTCAGAGATGAAGGAAACCTGTATGTGGTCCGACACTGTGAAAAATAATCGGAATTTCCCATGCACATTTTGAGCAGATGGTTATTAGAATGTAGTGTGTAGTATCTGAGAAAAAGCACAAAGCCACCTTCAACTGTCTGCCAATCTAAGGATAAAATGAAACAACCCCGTACATTTTTATTTAACTTCATTTTTATTTAACATCAATGTCTCACTAACATATATACAGGTGTGAATTTCATCCTTAAGTTGCCGGTAAAGATGATTATTGGTCACCAATGGTCAAACACTGACCATAGTCTCACTTTGGTGGATTTTAAAACACAGCTCCACACCTAATCTGCAGTCTCTATCAGAACTTTCTGATGGTGAGGATGTTGCGCCACTGGTTACTGCCAGGTTACCGTCCTTGGGCACACCAAGGTGGGCAAAATACGGCACCCAATCACTAAGCAGAAGGATAGTCAAGAGAAACCGGGGTTGAGACAGGCAGCAAGAAAGAGAGGTCAGGTCACACGCCAGGGGTCCAGGAAACAGACAGCAATCACACAGAGGCCAATGCGTGCACAGGGAACACAGGAGACACTGGAAAGAGCAGGAGGTACAGGTGGTGCAGGGATATCCACAGACAGACAGGAACAGCACAGGCAAGTTGGCTGGGAACCAACAAACTGGACATTGTGGGTTAACACAGGAGCTGGACACAGGAAACACTGGATTAAGCAGAAGGTGTACTGGAACTAGATCACAGAACTAGGGGGCTCAGCACTTGTAAGACTTGTTGCACGAACACAAAATGGTGTCTGAGGGCTAGCTAAATAGCCAGGGCTGGTTAAGAGGCTATTTCCTGATTGTCCAGTGGCATGGACGGAGTTGATAAAGCTTAGAAACAGGCACGCCCAACATCAGAACTGCAAGCATGTGCAGGGGAGAGATGCCTGTGCTTTAGTGAGGAACAGGTAAGTGTGACATTACCCCCCTTTTACGGTGGCCTCCCCACCGGCCGGGGTGCAGGTTTAAGAGGGAACTGAGATGAAACCTCTTGGCAAAAGGAGGTGCAGACACATCTGTGGCTGAACCCACAATCTCTCCTCAGGACCAAAACCTTTCCAGTTGCTGAGATACATGACCTGCTTACGAGATATTCTGGAATCCAAAATTTGATGGACTTCATATTCCTGGGAAGAATCGGTTGCAGGAGTAGCCATTGGAGAGGAACGAGAAAAGTGGTTCAGGACCAACGGCTTACATAGGGGCACATTTAGAAACATTGGGTAGCTTGAAATGTGGAGGAAGGCATAACTTGTAAAAAACTGGGTTAACCTTGGCAGAGATGACAAGTGGACTTTCCGATGAAAGTGGAGCAAACTTTAGAGAAGGCACCTTGCAACGGATATTCCTGGTGGATAGCCTTAAGGCTGCAAGGTAGTGGACAGATGGAAATTGCTGCAATCTTGTCAGGATCCATGGAGAGTCCCTCTTTGAAAACAATGTAGCCCAGAACGGGCACCTGGGGGGAGTTCAAATAGGCACTTCTCCACCTTTGCATACAGTCCGTTTTCACGGAGCCGTTGTAGGACTAAAAGGACATGCTGTCTGTGAGTGGGCAAGTCAGGGGAAAAAACAAGGATGGTAAACCACCACACAGATATATAAAAGACCACAAAACACCTAATTCAAAAAGTGCTGGAAAACAGCTGGGGCATTGCAGAGGCCGAAGGGCATCACAAGGTACTCGTAGTAGCCATCTCTGGAGTTAAATGCTGTTTTCCATTCATCCCCTTTCTTCATATGAATTAGATTATATGCACCTCGGAGGTCTAGTCTGGTGAAGATCTGTGAATCACAGAGATGGTTAAAAAGCTCAGGAATGAGTGGCAGAGGGTAGCGGTTCTTTATGGCGATAGCGTTTAGACCGCGGTAGTCAATACATGGCCGGAGAGCCCAATCTTTTTTATAGACAAAGAAAAACCCTGCACCAGCAAGAGAAGAGGACTTGCCTATAAACCCCCTCTGCAAATTCTCTTTGATGTAATCAGTCATAACCTTGGTTTCCTGGGAGACTAAGGGGGTACACCTGACCTCTGGGAGGAGTGGAATTCGGAATGAGGTCTATTGAAGACTTGTAGGGCCTGTGGGGAGGTAGCTGTTCAGCATTGCGCTTACAGAACACATCCTAGAAATCCATATACTGAGTTGGAATGGACGGAGCAACTTCAGGAGTGGTGAAACCAAGAGGCCTGATAGGCGTGAGCTTGGCCAGGAATGAGGAGTGACACGAGGGACCCCAAGCCAATACCTCAGGAGTAGTCCAATGAAGCACAGGAGAATGTTGTTGAAGCCATAGTAGTCCTCCATGATTACAGAGCTGACTCGAGGAAGAACAAGAAAATTTATGGTCTCATGCTGAAGCACACCAACTGACTATTGTATAGGTCTGGTCTTGAAGCGGATCAGTCCACATGACAAGGCAGTACCATCTACTGCAGAGATTCGTAAAAGCTGAGATAAAGGCTGTGTAGGCCAAGTGCAATCCCTGACAAGCGTAGTGGAGACAAAATTTCCAGCTGTCCCGGAGTCTATGAAGGCCTCAAGGGCAAGTGTGGAGTTGTTGTGGTGAAGCTGGATGGCTATGGAGGGACACCGGCTGAAGGGGAGAGAGGATAACCTGGCATGCCCCCTCAGAGCAAGCTAGGCGCTGAAGTTTCCCCGCCTCTATGGACAAGACTTGACTAAATGTACCTTCTGTCCTGCAGCAAAGGCACAGACCAGATGAGAGATGCCGGGACCTCTCCTCTTGGGTTAGCCTTGATCGGCCTAGCTCTATCGGTTCTTTAAGAGATGGGGGGCTGGAGTTTGCAGAGGCTGCTAAAAGGATGGTGCGAATCGTAGGACAAAGACTTTCATGGGCGAGATTTCTCCTAGAAACGCTCTAGAAAGCGGATGACTTTCTGGATTGCCAAGGGGATCAGATCATCCAGAGGGAATTTCCCGACCAGCCAACTTATTCTTCATGTGGTCCAAAAGGCCTTGCCAGAAAGTAGTGTGGAGCGCCTCATTGTTCCAAGCAAGTTCAGCAGCAAAATTTTGAAACCGTACTGCATACTGACCAGCAATAAGCGACCGTTGGCAGAGACACAAGAGCATGCTGGCTGCAGAGGAGGCCCGAGTGGGTTCCATTAAACAACTTTTTGAAGAAGCACAAAAAGGCCTCAATATTGCTGGTAACAGGATCCTTCCTCTCTCAGAGTGCCATACTGATTGATGAAGCCATGCCAGAGCTTCTCCAGACAGCATGGAGATGAAATATACCAATTCGGTCTGATCATTGGGGAAGTTATGTGGGGCTGGAGCTCAAAATGGATGCCATACTGATTGATGAAGCCACGGCAGGTCTTGGGGTCCCCAGAGAATTACTGTGAGGTGGAAAGTTCAGAGGCCACTGTGAGGGCAGGAGGCTGGGCCTTGGCTGGTTGTGCAGCCAGTGTACTTGGAGAAACAAGCAGTTTATCCAGGCGATCAGAAAGTGCATAAAGCTGGCAAAGCACCTGGATGTGGGTAGTTTTCTGGGAGTCAAGCCTCTGGGAAAGTAACTGGTTGGGGCCTGATGAAGTCTGGGAGGGTGTAGTCATTGTTAATGCAAACTGTCACGCCTGGAGAGACGGGATCACTAGGGGGGCGCTATGGTTTGCACATAGATGGTGCGAGCCCTGAGAAGGGCCAAGGAGCAGAGTCTAAGCAGTAACTAGGTTTTCTCCAGAGCCTCTGATGGTGAGGATGTTGCGCAGCTGGTTACTGCCACCTTGGGCACACCAAGGTGGGCAAAGCACGGTACCCAATCACTAAGCAGGAGGATAGTTAAGGGAAGCCGGGGTTGAGACACGCAGCAAGCAAGAGAGGTCAGGTCACACGCCAGGGATCAAGGAAACAGACAGCACTGACGCAGAGGCCGCCACAGGCACGGGGAACACAGGAGACACTGGAAACAGTAGGAGGTACAGGTGATGCAGGGATATCCACAGATGGACAGGAACACAGAAACAGCACAGGGAAGTTGGCTGGGAACCAACAAACTGGACAATGAAGGGTTAAGACAGGAGCTGGACACAGGAAACACTGGAATAAGCAGCAGGTGTACAGGAACTAGTTCACAAAACTGGGGCGCTAGGCACTTGTAACACTTGTTGCACACACACAACACAAAATTGAGTCTGACGGCTATCTAAATAGCCAAGGTTGGTTAAGAAGGTATTTTCTGATTGGCCAATGGATTGGAGTTGATAAAGCTTGGAAACAGAGGCACGCCCAGCATCAGAACTGCCCACATACACAGGAGAGAGATGCCTGTGCTTTAGTGAGGAACAGGTAAGTGTGACACTTGCTCAACTTGCAATTGCAAGACCAGAGCCAGTGATACTTACAGAGTTCCTGGAGAAATTGTGGCCATGTGTGGGGTCAGGTGCTGGGTTTTGGTGGGGATTTGCCCCCTATTGGAGAGACCTGGCTCACCATTCCAGTTCAACCCAAGAGTGTTCAGTAGGGGCTCTGTGTAGGACTTTTCAGAATTCTCACTCTCTAAATAAAAAATCCAAATGCTGAAAAAATAATTATTTAAAGTAATAAATTAAGCTAAATGATTTCACGTGACAAAACTTTAATTTCTGTACATAAAAACATAAATAAATTGTACCATCACTGGTTCTGATGAATTATGCCCAATATAACTCTGCTCTCCACTGTACAATGTGGCAGCCATTACATGATCCTTTCATGGTCACCCTACATTGTGACCCTACCAGTTGCCTTAAGAACCTGCACCCAGTCCAACACCAGTTCTCACCAGAAGCCAATCCACCAAACTATGGCCCTGCTCAGCCTTGGGAGGCCCCAGGACAAGGTTGCTCCCCAGGGCCTCTGTGTGAAAAGGATGGAATCTGCAGTAGAATTGATGGAGGACCGGAGGCCCAAGGATAATGCCCGAATAGAGAACCAGTGGACATATACAGGAATCAGTCGAGCAAACTAGGTCTCCAAGGGTAAAGACAAAGCAGATTCATAGACACAGACAAAGATCGTTCTAGGCAGCCTGCAATCACAGGATTAGAAAAACAGGCAAAGTCAGCAACACTAAATCCAAGCAACAAGCACACCAGCTGCAGGTGAGCCCAGCTTCACAATGCAACAGGCAAATGGTGACTGCTAGCAGAAAAGTTATAAAGTCCCAGCAGCCAACAGAAAGGTGAAACCAGGGACCAATGTGCTTGTACCTCCCAATGACTCTCCCTTGTTGTTTGACAAACAGCCTGAGGATCTGTCTTTGCAAATTTCAGAGCAGGAGGCAGACTTTGAGACCCTTGCAGAGTGTGGTCAGCACTTGGTGGGCGAGGGTTCTGCGTACTCTTGAAGGAAGTGCAACCATGTCATTGTCTATTCTTCCACCTCCATTGACTCCTTCTACACTTCCAACTGTCGTTGCTACTACGTCTCAGGAGGTTGGTGACAGCCAGACTTCAACCTGCGAGGAAGTATCAGCTTCTGGCCGCAGGTTTTGTGGCATCAGATGTTTATGGCTGAAGGATGGGTACTCCAGTGACTCCTTCCTCCTTCATTCCTTCTACTGCCAAACCCTCTCTTTTTGACACTCCTCCTGAAAGGCCAGCAGCGGAGGACACTGTGGTTAAGCAGGAACGCCACTACGGCTCCCTCAAGCACACGCGTCACTAAGCAGTGCCGCATAACATGTGCCCTGCTTTGTGCAACTACTGAACCTGGTGGTGCAGAAGTTCCCCTTCACATAGACAGAACAGTAGGACTTACTGAGACAACCTCGCTCCATTTGCAGCCATGTACACTGATCCCCTACTGCCGCCACAGTGCTTAGCAAGATCCAGCGCAAAGGCTTCCACCGCATAGACTGATTTGTAACACTGTGACTAAATGGAACTCCACCCTGCACATGCTTCAGCGTCTGTGTGAGCAAAAGTTAGCCATCCGACATTACTTGGACAGTGTGGTGCATGGAGGCAGCGGGGCCCTTGGTACAGCCACACAACTGAGCTATTTTACCAGTGACAAGTGGCTGCAGATAGAAATGCTATGCAAGGTACTGGCCCCTATTGAGCAGGCCACAAACGTTGTGAGTTGGGAGCGGTCAGGCTGGAACAATGTCATTCCCATCATCTTTCTGCTTGATAATACCCTGTGTGGCCAGATGGAAAGTGGCGATGGGAGAGGAGGGGAAGAAATGGGGGAGGAGGATGAGGGTGACATTACAGTCCATAGGACACAGTCAGCAACAGGAGTTTCAAGAGGAAGAGGAAGATGATTATGATGATGATGATGAGGGAGACAATGTTGGGGCTGCTGGACAGGACCCGTCAAATCTGAATTTGTGCTGTCACTCCCCAGCGGTCGATGGAACAACAGGAACTGCTGCAGCTTGAACAGAAGAGGTGGGTGATGAGGAGGAAGATGTTTTGGCGCCTACTGAGGGATAGGAGGAGGATGAGCCCAGGGAACCCCTCTTTCATATGTGTGTCCACATGTTGCGATGCCTTCGGAGGGACCCCCACATTTGCAGCATCAAAAACCGGGATGACTACTGGTTGGCCACCCTTCTGGATCACCGCTACAAAGACAAAATTTTTCTACCCAGCCCGGCGCAAGAGAAAGAAAAGGTGACCCACCTGAGCAGAATACTATGCGACCAGCTTTGTGAGGAGTTCCACGCACCACATTCCACACAGAGAGCTCAGTGGAACAAATACTCCATCCATCCAAAACAGATGAAGCGCATGGTGCACAATTTTGTTGGCTCTTTTCTGGCTGCTGGTGGTGGTGGTGTTGACAACAGCAGTTATGAGGATGCCTGTCCTGACAGTAGTGACGCCATTCATTTTTGGGTCAACAGGCGTCAAATCAGCCCGCAGTCGGCACAGTAAGCCATCAAGCTTCTTTCCTGCCCGGCATGCAGTGTTCTGTCCAACAGAACCTTCAGTGCCACTTGCGGAGTAAAACAGACAACCATTCTCAACCGTCGCAGGAAAATGTCAATCGCCTCACCTTTTTGAAAATTAACGAAAGGTGGGTGACTAACAACTATGATATCCCCACTGCAGATGTCACTGATTGACTGACACAAGGACCCACTAGGCCAACCAAAATGCCTCTGTGAACCCACACTGCTCCTGTGCTGAGTCTGTGGCTTGCAATCACCAAACACTTTGTCAGCTGAGCCTGCCTTGGTTGAATTTTTCCGCTAGTTATCGCATCGTTCAGGGGTGGCATTCATTGCCAGTGTCATGCCTGCCATTGTGCCAGCTAGCAATATACTTTACATTTCTGCTGCTCCCGAGAGGCCAGCAAACTGCAGATGAAAACCCCAGTACTGCCACACTGATAGGTACCATTGCCTAATTTTTCAACCAAGTATTGTAAGATTGAGGGTTGCCACAGACCACAGCAACTGTGCTGGCACACAAAGCATCTTGGTCTGGCCCTTCTACGTTTAATTACAAATTTTGATTATTTGCATTACACACTTCGGGCTGGCACTGACGATGCACTACACCCAGCTCTAGATGTCAGTTACCAATGCGGTCCACACCCTGTCTCAGGGTCCACTGCCTCCTCCTGATATTGTGGCTGTTGCTGCCTGTCAGTACTCCATTCACAAAAATTGTATTACACACTTCTGTGTGGCATTGATGATGCACTACACCCAGCTCAAAATGCCAGTTACCAATGCGGTCCCCACATTGTCTTAGGGCCCTCCACCTCCTGCTGTTGCTGCTGCTGCCTGTCAGTACTCCATTTAGTAAAATTGTACACTTTTGGGTGGCAATGATGATGCATTACACCCAGCTCTCCATGACTCTTACCAATGCGGTCTCCCTGGCGATAGCTGACCAGGGGCCACACACTGCTACTGCTCTCGCTGACCCACGCTCCGTCTCCGGTCCTCCATCCTTTTGCCTAATGTCACCGCACTACTTGTCCACAACTTGGGTGGCATTCCTAACACATGTAATCCGGGTCATGATGCCAGATAGCAATTAAAAATAATATTATTAATATCAAACAAGATTTATATAGCGTAAACAAATTATCCAGCTATGTCAATTCAATAGGGGTGCATATATTAAATAGCAACGCGTTTTTCTGTTGTTTTGACGGCATAGACTGCTGCTGGTAAGTTGAGTTCACCCTTTCTCAATGTCCTAATGTTTATGCTACCTTCTGGACGCTGTCCATGACGCAAAAATCCTATTTGCCTGCTGTCACTTTGCCTGCCATTTTCTGGAAAACCACAAGGTCTTTTTTAACTTTTTTGTATTTTTTCCTTGTTGCCACTGTTCTCTTACACGTACCTAGCAATTGATCAGGTGAATTCTGTTGCTATTTCAGACTACTGTTACTGGTGGTTTTATAGGAACCCCTTTTCCATTTCCCTAATAGAAAGTTAGGAACTCCATTTACTCCTATTCAGATGGTATATATGAGGAATTGTCCTCTTGTATGGTGAAAGCTAAAGCGTTGTTAGCCAAGTGTTATAAGTCCTTCAAGCGAAACTAAACCTAAAATAAAAAAAAAATAAATAAAAAAATCATACTTACCTTTACTTCTTCAGATCCCTCCAGTATTGCCTCAATTAGATCCAACACAGTTCTAAAATCTTCCTTGAAACACGGGGTGCCGCCATCTTCTTCCTTCTTCTGGGTTCATCACCTGATTTCACAGTGCGCGGGCATGAGATCGAGTGACGTAGCTGCTGTAAATGGAAAAAAAAAAAAAAAAGAAAAAGTGCCGATCTGACTGTGCATACACAAGATTAGTACTTTTCAGGGGACCTTGGGCATCTGCAGAAGCAGCACTCTGAACCTTCCTTGGAGGATACACGACGCATGTATTCCAAGAAGCTCTGTGCTCCCATCCTGTCTTTACTGCCGCAGCAGTGTAGGGAAGGCTTCCCTCTTTTATTTTTATCAGGTTAGAGACACTGCCACAATTAAAACATGGCAGCTTTTTTCACACCATGGGAGATTGGCATCAAAGTCACTTGCTGCAGAGAAGTATTTCAGAATTTTGTTCCAATTTCAGGACACTCATCCCACTTTTATTTAAAAAAAAAGGCAAAATCTGGGTTTTTCCTTCGCAGGGGATCAAAGTCCTTCACAATATGAAGAAAAAAAAGGACAATCTCTCTGACACACTTTAGAGCTGTAGGTCACACAGACCCAAGCATAGGGAGACCTCTCAGGCTCTCACAGCAAACAGGCTACATAACCTTTTTCTCCCTGAGCCAGGTTACACCTCCCACTTGTGTTAAATACTGGTGCCAGGTTCTCCAGAACCACCCTAAAGGAAGGAGTGCCTGGCCCACCCATTCCTAACAGGACACTGCAGGCCTGGATCACAAATAAAATAGCACAATTCTGTAGCAATACGATTACTGACAGCCCAATCCAGGTCCAAACATACACCTTTCCAGAGAAATCCAAGTACAGAATGCCAAATATCCTCTGAATTTGGCATCACAGGTTTCTTTTATCTACAAGTTCCGTAAGGAGCCTCTAGAATAGAGGTCATAAAAGGTTACTTGCTTTGTTTGCAAAATTCCCAAATCAATTTGCTGGATCACCCAGGTTCTCCCATGATATTCTATCTTTTCCTGGCATGGAAAGCTTTATTATATCTGGCCCATGGAGCATTCATGAAACTTGCCTGGCATGTATAACAGGACCTCTTTCTATCTGATACCACTGGTGGTGGTGTACTGACTAGTGGTGGTGTTCTCTTCCCTCCAGCTGCTACCCATAATTTGGTGGATCCATACTCAAGAGGTTATGTTTGAGTCGAGGACCTACTACTACTACTACTCGACTGGTCGTCTTTGTGAGGCCTGCTTCTGTTGCCAGCCCTTTTTATTCCAATGCCATTTTCAAACTTCAAAAACATGCCAATATTTAAGTGAATATATAAAGAAAACCAAATGTATTAGCATCAATGGGAAGAATTGTCTGTGTGCTATGATTTGACTTGGTTAACAGTCAAAATATAAGTAAAACTATTTTAAAATATATTTAAATGTTATTAGCAACAGTGCAATTAAAATTATGTGTGAACTTAAAGGAATAATTTCCTTTTCTTCTACCTGTCCCTATTAGCTTAGGTCTGTCCCTAACTAGCAGTAGCCTAAGAAAGCACTTTGCCGTTATACTATTTTTCCTATCTGTCCCTGATTAGCTGCTAAAAGCTCTGTCCATTTCAGTACCAGATTAACACACCTCGTCCAGCTGTGCACTATCCTTTATAGAGGGCTGCACTAACATCAGCTTTATATAGAAGATTTGGACAGGTGTGCCAATTGTGGCTGCCTGTCATTAGATCATTTCCCCATATAGGATATTCTAATTTAGGTACTCTTACTTAGGTAGAACTCAGATTGCTCAAATTCCAAGTTTTGATCCAAGGTCAAAATAGCTAAAATCTGAATAAGAATCAACTTTTAGCTGGAATCTGAACACCTCTACAGGGAGACGTTCACCTCGGCCTAACAGGAAGTACCTGAACAACAACATAATTATCTGACAAACAGCAAATGCAGAAGCATGTCTTAAAAAGGGAAAGCTCAGGGGAGGGGCAAAAAGTTAGGGAGAGACATGGGTATTTCACGGACAGTTGTCTCCAAAAGAAGTGTCCCTCCTATAGGATTTCCCCTGATCTGGTAATAACTGATAAATTTAAGATTTTCATTACTTTCTGCCAATGGGACAATGATCACTTTAGTGACAATAAATCTCGCCAACCCTTTATGGGTCCATCTCTGCCTCTCCTAAATACAAAGAATTGGGGCTTTCAATACGCATTGATGAAAATTTGTTTTGGAGATGTGGAAATGTAAAAGTTCAGAACTTGTTTCTCTCTCCCCAGAATATTTTTGGCCAAATAAATCAGAAACTATTAAAAAAAAATCTTATAAAAGATAAACACAAAATAAATTCAAACGGAATGGAATGTTAAATATGTAATTTTTTTGCAAAACAATCAATGGAAGAACAATTACTTTGGATGAATCTGAGAGAAGATAGAATCTCAACTCAATATATAATTAGCGTATTCACTCCAGGTATCCAGTGATTTGTATATTCCTGATCTGATATTTCATCTGCACATTTTTGGAGAATTGAAGAAAATTTAAACTATTTGATGGTAAAGTAAGTCCTCCTCTGTTTTCGGTCTCCATGTTTTGATACAGTGTATATTTGAAGGTTTTTTTTCTAAATAATAAAATCATTTTCACACCAAAAAAAAACATTTTAGCAAATAGAAAGTTAATTAATATTATTGATACATATAAAAATATCTCTTGGAATAATAAACCAGAAATAAAGCAGCTACCAAGTAAAATTTGATAAATCCAGGAATTGTGTCAGTTTTTTTCATCCACCAGAGGTTGAATGTCTTCTTTAGAGGTCTCTGTATTAGGACTGTGCTCAGACTCGGCTTCTTTTTTCTTTTCCACATGTCCAATAATGCCACCGACGCCTGCGCCAACACCAGTTCCTATAGCTCCCATAGTGACGGAGCCTCCGATGGCCCCTCCGACCATCGCTGCCGTTGTGCTACCTAACAAGCCCACAGCTTCGGCAGCAAGCACCGTCCCAGCCACCGCTGCCCCTGCAATCCCACCAGCCAAGCACAGGACACCACCTCCTACAGCACAGCCAATACCCACTGCACACTTGGTGAAGCGCTTTGAATATTCAGCACAAAAATATTCTTGTTTTTCATTCAAGAGAGATTTAATTTCATCCAGGAGCATTTTTTTCTCTTCAGCATTACTTCCCGTTAGGATTCCTTCATAGGTATCCTTAAGAACAGTGACCTGCTCAGTGACCCTTCTCCTCATCTCAGACGTCCTCACCCCAAGGACCTTCAGTGGAGAAGCATTGGCAGGAAGCTGTGGGAGCAAGGAACAGGGAAATTATTTTGATGGATTTGTTCAGCTCAGTATGGAAGCAGAACAGTTGCTGTAACACCTGCATCAAACCTGGAATTTGTTAAGATAGAAATATGTTAAATGATTTAAAGTTCTGGGAGAAATATATTCTCTAAAAGAAAAGAATGGCAAAAAGTGGAATATTCTCAAAGAAAGCTTCTGAAATAGCCCTCCTATTGATATTAAAACTAAAGTTTGGCTTTGCAAATTTACCTGGCCAGTCTTTATAATAGAAAGGGACAAGCGATGATCCGTCTGCAAAAAAACAAACTTATCTGCTAAAAAACAGAGCTGTGCATGAGCAGCTCAGCAAAGGATGGCAGAATGAGCAGAGTATGCCAGCATTCCCCCGGGGCTGCTGGGATGAAATGAACTCAGGCATGCATGAGTGTTGTATCATTGCAGCCTGGCCAATCTAGATGTTCAATGGAACAGGGGCGAATGACCAGGCAGGTAAGGTTATTTTACTACACCTGCACTTTTTAATACAGGTTGCAATTTTTTATTTCTAGTTTAATTCCTCTTTAAAATATAAACTACCTATATACACTCCTAACAAAGCTAAGATTATGTTCCCTTATTTCCTGATGGCAGACTTAAGTGGGTGACTCAAGGGTGCCCTATTTTTGCTGGTCTTCTGTCACCCATTTTATAGTTTCAGTGCACTCCCAAAATGCTCCTTCCAATATTCCCAATCTCCTGCACTTACTTTTGATCTGCTTTCCTCATTCTCTTGCTTTCCTTCTTTCACTTTTTGTGCACTTAGGTCTCTTGCTTGTAATTTCAAACTGCTCCCCCTTTCACTTTCAATGCCCTCTGTCAGGTCTCCTTCTTTCACTTTCAGTCTGCTCCCTCTGGTCTTTTTCTTTTACTTTCAGTGCCCTCCCCCTGGCCTTCTACTCTCACTTTCAGTGCTTTCTCCCTGGTCTCCTTATTACACATTCAGTGCCCTACCCTGGTGTCCTTCCTTCACTTTCAGTGCCCTCCTCCTAGTTTCCTTCTTTCACTTTCAGTTTGCTCTCTATGGTCTCCTCTTTTTACTTTCAGTGCGCTCCCCCTGGTCTCTTTCTTTTCCTTTCGATACGCTTCCTCTAGTCTCCTTTTATCACTTTCGGTGCCCTACCCCTGGTCTCTTTTCGGTCTGCTTCCCCCGGTTTCCTGCTTTCACGTTTAATCCACCAAACTCTCCCATCAGTTTTACACCTTACCTCTGCTAAATTCATGGCGCACTTGTTGGAGTCGGCCACTTCTACTTTTAGGGCTGGCCATGCAGTCTAAAGCTAGGTACACACTTCCAATAATTATCGTTAATTAACGATTATGCACAATAATATTTGAATGGTCGTATTTTGCACAATTCTATACACGCTGTAACAATACGATGGTTTAAATATAAGCCACCAATAGTGTACACACGCTAGTTTTGATCATACAAACGATGCAGGGAGTGACATGTACAGAAAGGAGAAAGTGTGTTGCAGAAACATGCACAATCACTGAATGACTGTACACATGACAGATAGTGAACGCTTGTAAGCCAATTAGATCCGCCGTGACAGTTGTTCATTTCCATGGACAATCCTTGTTCCTCTGCGTCGTTGGTCACCTTTTTGTGAACGATTTTTGGCCAATCGGTCGTTTGTTTCCAACGGTAATTATTCGAAGTGTGTACACAGCATAAGTCTCCAAGAGATCTTTGGTTAAGCTGCCATTCTCCCTGCTTCTTTGTTATGTTGCAGGTGACTGGAAGGCCTCTCCACCTAAGCCTTTCCACTGCAAAGTCTTTTTTTTATATCAAAACTATTTCTTTAATTCTGTACAATCATCCAAGCAACGATGGTAAGAATAACAATGCTTCAAAATGACTTCACCTCCCATGACTTGTATATGAGAAATGCTGGGTATGGTATGGTACATTTAAAGGGACCTTGAGGTATTACCTTATTACAATTCCAGTTTCTTGAAATAGAAAAGCTGCTATACTCACCTGTCTAGTGATTTTTGTCTCCTACATCCCCTTTTGCTGCAGCAATGCATCCTCAGACTATCTGGCAGTGATTACTTTTAGATGTCAGTGACCCCCTCCATGCACCATATTCCTTTCCTCCGACCCCTAGGTCACTATAGGACGCAATGGCCTTACTGTTATATAGAAGCGCCAGGTAAATGAGTGATCTGGTGTACTCAGCTTTGTTACCTGCTGGTCCAGAAAATCCTGGAAATTCTTTAAGATTGTAGTCATGTGTCTGCGGTTTTCAAGTGAATAAAACATCTGTTAAAAAAAAACAGACATTGGTGCTGCTTATTAGGATCAGAAAAACCTAAAGAAATTGGTCATTTTAGTCGCAGGCACCACTGGTTTCTAAGCAAACTTCTAGGCGATGCCGGCTTTACTGTAAAAGTGATCTGGGAGGCTGTAAAGCCATCTAATCACTTCTATATATTAAGAAACAGGAATGCCTGAACCCCCCAACCCCCACTATATGTACTGTCCTCACCTGTCCCTCCTGAACGACTAGGACCTCAAAGGAGGGAAATTTTAGGAAATACTCATTTTATTTAGACTGATGTTTCTCATTTTATAACATATAGGAACTTACATCAATTACGGCTTAAAAATTATTTCTACTATTGAAAATTTTTTTTTTTAATTCTTGGGCATGTATGATACAATTTTATTAAACTCTTTACTGGTTATATGCTACCAAATTTGATTGTTCCTTATGTCTCTCTTTAGCCAGCACTGATGAAGTAAGCTGGTGCCCCGAAACATACTGGCTTTATATATCATTTTCAATCTATATACAAATGTAATAGTGATTAGAATTCATAACCGCTTGTTTCCTTAAGTATGAAGTTAGGGGAGCTTCATACAAACACAGGGAGTCTTGGACTGACTGCTGAAAATATTCTGATATCTTTATAAAGTTTTTTTTTCTATTTACATTGCAGATATGGTCACATATGTGTAAATAAGCCACAGATCAGACATTTCCTGGTCAGGGCTATGAAGGTAATCCCAACCGTTCTTAAATATCATAAAATATCTAAATATTGTTACCAGCTTTCCTATAGGTATTGTTATATTCATGATATGATATACCTCAAACAGATGTTAAAAGTAACCAATATATACAAATATTTCTTATATTGCAATATTTACCTCCAAAGGAGAAGCAAAGTTGTACTCTGTTCTCTGTAACATGATTACAAATTCCTGTAAAATAACACAACGTATCATTGTTTGAATGGAAATCTTCACCCACCCGGTAGAAGCTTGTATGCTCCTCCTGTGTGGGGCTTATTGTTATTAATACAACAGAAAGACACAAATAACTTGCGTAATAAAGTTATAAAAATGATTATATAGTAAAATTTTGTACATGAAGTGTGAACAAAAAAGGAGAAGAAAAAATAGAAGACTGATTTGGTGGACACTGGCTGACCACTACACCTATATGACCTTGCCAAACATCCCAATTCAAAACCATGGCTGTCAATATGAAGGAAATTCCCTCCCTTACATGACCAATAATTTTGAGTTTCCCCTCTTTATATCTATAACATCCTCCACTTACAGTTGACAATCGAAAATCTGGCCATCGATATTTCGGTTCCTTCAGTTTTCTGTCATGAATTACGGATCGCATTTTCAATACAGGAAAAATGTAAAACCGTACACTGTTTGGCCACTGATGTTTTGATGGCGCTGATGTTTCCAGAAACAGCTGTTAGTCCCAACCGGTCTTGCTTGCTAAACTAAATACACATTGAGATGTCTCTGCTGTCTGCTCTCTGGAACTGTGCCGAATGTCCGTGGGTGCTGCGAGAGGATGGCTGGCCTGTGTGTGGAGGTGAATATAACTTTCAAAAATCTGCAATTTTCAAAAATCCAGCACTCCTTAGGTTGCTGTGTTTTCGTAAGTCAACTGTATGTCCTTAATAATGAGGTCAGTTACTGATGTTCGATGGTTCACCATTCCAGTTCACCCCAAAGGTGTTCAGTATAGTTGAGGTCAGGGCTCTGTACAATGGATTTTGAATTTCCCGCCTCGCCCGGCAGGTACATGCACAAGCACCGACGTCACCGGAAACTCCCCGGTGACTCATCGGAGCAGAAGTATAAAGAAGAAAAAGATAGAAGACAGAGATTGTGGCGCGGGACCCCGGCGGATCAGGTAAGCGCTCTATTTACTAACCTTCCATAGGTGTTCCAACCCCGAGAGTGACTAGCTAGGGCAGTTAAAGAAAGACACCGAGAATTCAGGTTCACATAAAAGCCAGTTGCTCCCTTCCCAATTGACTCCAATGCATTCTACCACTATTTAACAAAATGTCCAAAAATAACATTACATTTCAACCATCCTAAATTAAAAGCAACAAGAACTAAATTATAGCTTTGCTCCAGCTCCACCAGATAGCATTTTGAAGCGGTATGCGATCATTGTTGGTCATGACACCATTCGCTATATACATGAACCTGTATTAGGATCTTCCTAGTGATGGACTGACCTTCAGTGCTCTCCCCACATGGCCACAGGTGATCTTCTCTCCACAGATATCAGTTTTTTGGTGGAGCCAAATTCCTGCCATGAGGTCTGAGATGTATTTTGTCAGCTGTTCTCTGAAATCGCAATCCATGTCTGTGAATACAGAAAGAATGTGATTGGTTGGAAAGACTCCGAATGCAGCAGAGGTGAAGGAAGCCTATCTGTCGTCGGAGGCTCCAAAAACTTTGGAGACAATGGTCCAAAGAATGGATGGAAGGATGAATCTCCCTGGCAGCAATATAAACATGGCAGGAGGTGTACAACCCATTCACATCCAAGACTGATGACTGATATTGCCATACACACTTCTTCACTCATCCCTCATATTCAATAAGTTAAAAAGAAATGATATGTAGCAGTGTTTCCCCAGTCCCTTTTGGGCGCTCCCTCCCATCAATGGCAAAATTATTGCAAACTTAACAGAACTGCAATGAAAATATGAAATTTTTAAAGTCCCTATGTGGTATAAAGATCTTAGATTGTAAGCTCCACTAACCAGAGTCCTTTCCTCCTCCTGTATCATTGTCTGTATCAGTCATTTGCTAACCTTATTTATTCTACAGCGCTGCAGAATATGTTGGCTCTTTTTAAATTTAACCACCTGAGCGTTACACTGAGGTCTAGATTTCTGTACCAAAAGTGATCCACTGTTTTTCATGAAATTTTTTTTTTTAAATTAAGGGCATAATGGCTAGGTGGTTAAATGTACAGAAGAGCAGAAGAGGTATTTATAACAAGAGATCTTTCTCTATGGCAGCTTTTCTGTGAGCTCTACTTATCTAATGCTGTGCTGTACAAAGCATATACCTAGAAGAAGTAAACATTATTGCATTTGTTAGTCACTATGACATTATTTGAATTCTATGAGTTATAATTGCAGTTGGTTCACCTATAACACCTGTCTGTACAGTAACTGCCCCCTGGGGATTATATTTACCTGCCAGTCTGCCCTCAGTTGATCTCAGGAACCTTTTTCCGGGGTGGGGCAACAGAAATCCGCTGACAGATGGACTTCTAAGAGTATCCAGCAAACGGCGATATTCAGAACCCCGACGCAGCCTCAATTTCTGTAAAAACATGAGAAGCTATGAATGGATTATTTTATTTGGTCGCAGATTCAAAAAATTCTCTTTGACCAAAAAGTTTTTTTGGATCACTGACTATCAGCTTGCTCAACATAAATGAAACCTGTGATTATTACAGCATTTCCCATTAATTTCATGGCCATTAATAAAGGAATGGTGGCTGTAGCAGGCTCCATTCTTCCTGGAAGCTTTCCAAAGATTTGGAGGGTGTCCGGGGGAACTTATGCCCATTTGATTGGATGAAAAGACCTGCCTCACCATTCCAGTGGGGTTCAGTAGGGTTGAGTTCAGGGCTCTGTGCAGGACACCCAAGATCCTCCACACCAAACTGGTGACCCCATGTCTTTACTGAGCTGGCTTTGTACCCCGGGGCACAGTCATACTGAACAGATGAGCAAGTTCAACATTCTATTTGATGACAATTAAAGATTCCCACTTGAATGGCTATACCATCCTCCATACAGTCCTTCCGTAAGATTTTGGAGGGTTTCTATGGCAAGTTAATCCCATTTTCAAGGTCAGGTACTGATGGTATATTATTCATTTATGTATGTATGTAGGTGATAAGTTTGGCTGTTAGAAGGGAAGACACACTCTCATGTTCCTCTATACCAATCTGGTCACATTACGACTTTACAAGCTGGCTTGGTACACAGGGGCATGAAACTACTGGAACAGATGATCTCATTATACCTCACTCTCATGCTGTAGGTAGGCACGAGCTGCTTCACGGCCACAATGGTCAGAATCCTGCCAATCTCTCACCAGAAGGTCCAAATGCTGAAAGAAACCCTTTAAGATTTAGCAGGTGATAGGAACCATAGGCATGGACATACACACGTTTTACTTGATTGAACCAATGGAAGATTAGTTCCTTAAAGGAGGCACACAAGAAAATGGTGAACTGTTTTGCTTACCTGTAAATATTGTAGAGAAAACGATGCCCCTGTCAGCTCAGATACGTGAAGGTACATCTGGAAAGATCAAGGGGGGAAATAAAAGATATATTAGGGACAGTCTTTACTC
This sequence comes from Pyxicephalus adspersus, assembly GCF_032062135.1. NCBI lineage: Eukaryota > Metazoa > Chordata > Amphibia > Anura > Pyxicephalidae > Pyxicephalus > Pyxicephalus adspersus. Next base: position 3,337,462 of record NC_092864.1, on the reverse strand, counting down.
TTCTAGTATGGGTAATCTAACGTCTCCACCGATATGGTTTTATAGGAACCTTGGAGTGACATTTAAAAGAAACAATGGGAAAGCAAGAAATAAACGTAAATATTTTGAGGAAACAGCTGATAGCCAGCGCTGTAGGGACACAGCTGATAGCCAGCGCCATGTAACATTGCTTTTGCTGTGTTCTTGAAATACAGATAATGACACAACAGGAGGAGAGGACCTTGACTTATGGACTTTTACCTTCTTTTCTATGTTGGGACATACCTCATCGTCTATCAGAGACTTCATCTGGATCCACAAGCTATACTGGCCGCCTGGGGAACTCCCCCTTTTCATGTGATCATCCCTGTTAGTTTTTGTATTGTTTTCAGTATTTTGTAATGTGTATTGTTTTTATTTTTGAGCATTGTATTTATACCATCTATGTACTTCAACTAATCTTTGTTCATTGTCTAAATTTTACTTGAAAAAACAATTAACATGTATTGGAACAGAAAATGCCACAAATGATAAAAAGGATTTTCAGCCAGGGATTGTTACCATGCACTGTGTATCTTGGCCAACATCATACGCACTGTCTATTGTGCTGGAATTGGTGGATTCTGCAGTTTAGGTAGCAGATTGTAGAACATACTGTACCTGCCTAACCACAGTGTTATCCAACCTAATGAACCGAAATCCCAGGGAAGCTTTGCTTAAACCATTTTGGCTCAGTAGGAGAAAGGTTTCTGATTTTGGTGACCAATGAAAACAATACCCCAATTATGGTGGTCAGGGTATTTAGGATCATTGGTGTGGTGTAAGTGACTTTACGTTGGCCCTGGAACTATGCAGGAATCAAATTGGAGATCAACTAGCAACAGCTCCAAGAAGCATTGGCAACCCCTAAGATTTCACGGAACCCTGAATAAGAATTGCTGACAGCTGCCATGTTGGTTTGGAGAGGTCTGGCAGCTATCCATTGAAGCTCCTATTCCTATTATTAACACATGGGATCTCCCAGACCACCTACCTCCATGTAATCCAGTTCTGTGGTTTTCAGATTTGTGTTGACATTAAAAATCTGTGAAATACATATAAGATAATGTGTTATCCATCAAATAGGTACTTCAGGGCATTACTGGAGTATTTATTACAAAATATACGAATTGTAGAATCTTTTACCAGATATGAGCTGAGTAGCATGGACAGTGCAGAGAGTTTAATACAAGTCTCCCGATCACCCTCAATATCCAGCGAGCCCTCCGTGTCCAGGACATACACTGCCAGCTGTGAGGAGGAGGACAACGGTTACAATTACTGAACCAATATCAGGAAATTAAAGTACTTTAACTTGAATAATAGTAAATATGTTTCACTGCTTATTCGTGAGACTTCCTCAACTCTAAGGAGAGCCAGGAACATTTCCCAACATTTACATACGATTTACCCCTGTGACTATAAATGATGGGTCGGACACTTTGCCCAAAACACTCAAATCTGAGATAGTGGGAAAAAAATTGGATCCTTTCTTACTGGTTACCTTGCGCATTGGTCTTTATTAGAAACCCCTTTACCCTTCTAACATATCTGGGTCATAGGTAACAAAGACAGCAACAAGCAGCCTTGCATCGATTTTTGTATCTTACTTTCATATTACAAGTTCTGATTTTGTTCTAGAAGATGTGGCGACCCCAATTTAGGAAATCCAGGTTTGGGTTTGCTTGGTGTGACCACTTAAAGTGGTCTAAAACTAGGAAAATAAGAAGTCACCAGGAGGCAATATTGATTGAGGGATCAGACAGATAAATCCCTAGCTCCTGGTGGCTTACTGTGTACAGAGTCTGATGGGACTCGGAGTGTTCCCTGTACAGCTCTGCAATATATGTTAGAGCTATAAAAATTTATAATATTAGTGTGTGACTGTGGGGGACAGTAGAGTGTCAGCTCCTCAGTACAGAGACTGATGGGACTGTCACAGTATTCTCTGTACAGCACTGACGTATATGTCAGAGCTATATAAATGTATTATAGTAGTGTGTGTGTGACTGTGGGGGGACATTAGAGTGTCAGCTCCATCGTACCTTCTCACCGTTCCTCTCCAGGATGAATGGTTTGCTCCAGATCCAGATCCCCTTGGTGACGCCATCAGTACCCCTCCTCCATTCAAACCCTGTGAGGGGCTCATCCTCTTGCCCTAGGCTGACTGGCTGACTTCTCTCCTAGAAAAAGAAATCATCAATGATCACTCTCAGTATGTGAAAAACCTTAAATGTTAGAGAAGGTTTCATTAACCCCCCTAGCAGTAATCCCGAGTGTGACTCGGGGTGGGAAAAAATGCAAAAAGTGGTAACCCCGAGTCACACTCGGGCTAACTTTGGAGGTCCCCCTTACCTTAGTTCCAGCGGCGATCTCACGATCCCACTGTGATGTTGGGGCGCTTTACCGTCAGGGGGCATGGCTGGGTGGGAAACGTAAAAGCAGATTACCCAGTAATGTGCTTTTAAATACCGCCTGGGTCCCCACCACCCCGCTGCACGCATCTGCAGTTAGATGTGATGCACCATCCAGGATTTCTGCTTGGTGCATCGCATCTAACTGCAGATGCGATCACCAATAGTAAATCTGGGGGGTGATGCCAGAGGAGATTTCCCGATGGCAGCACCCCCTGAATCTACTGCGGCTGCTGTCCTGCTCGCATCTACTGGAGGCTGATCACCGGGTGATGCGAGCAGGCGAGTGAGCGGGCAGGGACATCCCCACCGTTCCATCCATCACTCCACCGCATCACCCGGCAAGATGTGTGACATCTTCCGGGTGATGCGGTGGAGTGATGGATTCTGAGTGCAGGTAATTTAAAAGCACATTACTATGCAATCTGCTTTTAAATTTTTTTTCTACAGTGAAAAACACATCAAAACATAAAATAAAAGTACAAATTGTAGTGCACCAAGCATCATTGCACAGTGCCCGGATTTACATTTTGCCCACTATTATCCCTGACCTTGATCTGACCTTTTGATGACTTTTTGATCACTTCCTGAATGTATCATTTCATCCCTTTGTCTTTGACCTTGATTGTTCCTGACTTGAACTGGACCGCATGGCATCCAAACGACATCTCGCCGGCGCAAGCGCTGTTTTGGAGGAATTGGAACGCTGCAATAGCGATTTGGAGTCCTTTGTGGAATCAAGCGATAGCGATTCACCAGGAAATTTGTCATCGGACAACGAAAGTGAACTGAGCGACGATTCTGGACCTGAGGTCAGTGCTGTGCACACATGGTGTCCTGTTGACCCTGATGCGGACCAGGCAGCACCGCCAAGATTTCCATTCACCGGCGCACCTGGGATGAAAATTGAGGCTGAATGCGATGACCCCCTGGCATACCTGAAGTTGTTTTTGACCAATGAAATTATCGAAAAAATTGTTGCAGAGACAAACAGGTAAGCCGCTCTTGTGTGTACTTTTTAAAATTTTTTGCTAATTTTTTTTTTTTGCCAACATGTATGCTGCTCTGTGCTAACTTTTTAAATTTTGTTATGCCAACATGTGTGCTGCTCTGTGTTTGCTAACTTTTTGACATTTTTTGTTATTTTTTTTAATGCAAACATATATACTGCTCTGTGTTTGCTAACTTTTTAAAAATGTTTGCTATTTTTTTTTATGTAAATGTATGCTGCTCTTTCTTTGCTAACTTTTTTCTAAGTCTTTTGTTAATTTATTTTTTGCCAACATGTGTGCTGCTCTGTGCTAACTTTTTGAAATTGTTTGCTTTTTTTATGCAAACATATATGCTGCTCTTTGTTTGCTAACATATTACCTTGACACTATAAAAGAACATATCCTAAAATACATTTTTTATTTTGCAAGTTTCCGAATCCATAGTCAAGAACCACCAAACACCATCAGTGGCTATGAATAGACCTGGACGTCGTGCTTCCACCATTGTCAACCCAGAACGCCTGACCGGTCGTCACTTCATTGAATACATCCCACCAACCCCGAAAAAGGCGGCACCTACAAGGATGTGCGTGGTTTGCTGCTCGAAGACCAATGACAGAGGAAGGAAGAAACGCAAAGAAACCAGGTTCTACTGTCCTGACTGTGATGTTGGGCTTTGTGCAGCACCCTGCTTCAAAATCTACCACACCCAGGATGTCTACTAAAAAAGTAAATATTTTTTTTTTCTAAAATCTGCATTTAATTTATATTATTATTTATCAATAATATTGCACCCTTGTTTGGACAAATTTCAGTAGGAAATTTTTAATAAAAAATGTTTTTTGATAAATTACATTGTTTTGGGCTAATATTTCATTATTTTTTATAATAATGATTTATAAATATGTAATATATTATACCTTATGATTCTAATATAATAAATAAATAAAATTATTATACCTGGGAGATAATCCTAAGAATTACCGCCCACAATATAAACAAAAATGTCTACGCAAAAAAAAATAGGATCACTTTTTGCATCAAAAAATGACAGAATAAAAAATGCTAGGGGGGTTAACTGGTTTACTTATAGGGTAAAGCTGGGCTCCATGTGTCACACTTACCTCTTTCTCATGAAAGCACAGATGCCTCTTGTCACAGATAACAGGGAGGGGAGGGAAACACAAAGGTAATACTTGGGACTAGGCGTCCAATGACAAGAGAACAGACACCCTAACCTAGTCCTAACTCCTGACAGTATGAATATCCCCTGATGGTGGAAATGCTCATACACAGGAACCTAGGCCCTACTAGCCCTGTATAACCCTGGCAGTAGTGTCTGGCTTGAGACTACTGGTTCCTTCCCCTATGAAGGACCCAGTGTCTCCCTGAGGCCTAGTAACAACCAAAGAACAACAAAACACCAAAAGTAATTCAACTCTGGATAGGACAACACACCAGCTCTTCACAATCCAGCAGTGAATATCAACCGCAGAGCATGAAGTGTGAGGCCAGACTAAATGGAGGAGCAGTAATGACCACCAGCTGCAGCTGATACAAGGGAAGTGGTCATTACAAACAACAACACAGAAACAAGTAAAAACAAAGAGACTGTCAGATAACTTCACATGCAGCTTGTCTGACATATCCTCAAACTTCAGTCACGAAGGGATTGTGACACCTCTCCCACGCACGCAGGCACTTCTGACTCTGCTCCCAAACTTTATCAGTTTCGCCCAGCCTGCTGGCAAATCAGGAAGTAGTTTTGTAAACATCCCTGGCTATTTAGCTAGCTCAGGCACAGCACTCAGCGTCCATGCACTAGTGCCGAGCCCCTAGCTCGGAGATGAAGAACATTTCCTGTACATCTGTTGGTTGATTAAGTATTTCCTCTGTCCAGCTCCTGTATTACCCTTGTTGCCCAGTCTGTTGTTTTAGGCTCATTCCCTCGTGCTGTTCCAGTCTATCTGTGGTTATCCCCGGTCACCTGTGTCTCCTGTTGCTTCCAGTGTCTCCTGTGTTCCCTGTGTCTGCCGTGGCCCCTGTGTCACTGGTGTCTGTTTCCTGGATCCCTGATATTTGACTCCAGGCTTATGACCTGACCTCTGTTGCTTGCTGTCTGCCCTGACCCCGGCCTTCCTTGACAATTCTTCTGCCTATTGATTTTGTACTGTGTATCTTCCTACCCACCCTGGAGTGTCCAAGCACAGCAACGTGGCAGTAGCCAGCAGCGCAAGTTCCTCACCACTAGAGGCTCTGGAGAAGACCTGGTTACTGCTTAGACTATGCGCCTCAGGCCCTTTCCCTGGGCTCACACCACTCCTTTACAAGCTGTAGCGCCCCCCTAGAGGCCCCATCTTCCCCAAGCAGCATGCTGAAAGATGTTTTACTGTTCTGTAACTGGCTTGGAGAGAGATGACATCAGTAAGTGTTACTTAACTGCAGCAGATTAAAATCAGGGCAGTTGCCCTGCCCGATAGGGGATGCCGCATGCAGCATGGCGCAGATGTGTAAATGTTAAGACTAGATGATCGGAAATACAAATCGTATGAATCTAATATTTGTATTCAGCTGTAGGAATGGACAGGAGGTCTATTAGCCTGCATAGAAAACTCATCTGTGGTATTATCAGGCTGCAGACAAGTAGATTATTCATGATGAGAACAGATCAGAAGATTGTGGCAGGAAACCAGCCATGTCTATTATATGGATGGCTTTACTCACCAAGCAGTGGAGGGCTCTCAGGATATAATTCAGTAGGGTGGATTTCCCTCTTCTCTTCTCCCCCATTATACAGATGAGGCACAGGGGGAACTCCGACATCTCACTGTCCAGGAAACATCTCTGCACCACTGACTCATCCAGCTGCAACCTCCCAACACTGTCTGTGTACACCAGCTGAAGGGGTGAAGGTAGAAGCTAGTAGGACAAAAAGGGGGTGAAAATGATGCTGGGCATCCCACAGTCCTGAAAATGAAACGACTTTACTGCTACACCCAGATCCTATAGTATAGAACATTCCGTCTCTCACCTGTCTGCTCTGCACTTCCTTAACCGCCAGTTGGACTTTGGTCACCATATTCTGCAGCCTGTAGACGGGTATGAACTGGTCCCTGGGGCAGATCTTCCTGCATTCGGGGCATCTGTAACCCAGCAACCCCGGGGTGTTCCAGTACAGAGTTATACAATCCCTGCAGAAGGTGTGACCACAGGTGATGGAGACAGGATCTGACAGCTCCTGGAGACACACGGAACACGTAATATCTTCTTCTAACTTGTGAAAATGGGCAGCACCTTCCTGAGACACAGATTTCCTAACAGAAAAGACAAATAAGGAAGATAATTTCCCGCCAAACAATGTCTTAACGTGGTTTGCAGTAACTATGTCTGCTTCATCAGGATATATAAGGAGTTTCCTTCTCTATTCCCATGTATCTCCCTACAGGTAACAACAAGTTGCGGTCTAATTGAGACAAGGCAGAGCTAGGACGAGACATTTAGTTTGCTATTTAGTTCACATAGTGTGTGAGTAGGGAGCATGGGACACATCAACTACACAGATATTTTTGGTACACGATTCTTCCTATACATGAAATTTCAAGCCTTGGCTGTTTGGTGACTTGTCATCCTTAGTATCTGGGAGACATTTTGAAGGAATACCCATAGTATGCTGTGAACTTGGGGATAGAGTACGGGAAACCCCCTAGAACTCCTGATGAAGCGGTCATAGATTCAGCGAAACGCGTCAAGACATTGTTCATCTAGAGATCCTGCTTGTTTATATGGTTATTCCTTCAAAATCAAAACAATAAATAATGATCAAAATAATAAAATAATGACCACAGATACTAAGAGAGATACTAAGTCACCACGCAGCTAAGCTTGGAAGTCTCATGTATAGGAAGAAACTTGTCCCAAAAATATCTGTGCAGCTGATGCATCCCATGCCCCTTACTATGTGGACCAAATAGCAAACTAAATGCCTTGATCAGCTGTCTTAGCTCAGACCTCTTTAAATTAGACCCCATCTTGTTGTTACCTCTAGCGAGATATTAGGGGATAGAGAGCAGGAAACTCACTAGAACTCCTGATGAAGAAGATAGAGTTTCTGCGAAACGCGTTTAGTCATTGTTCATTTAGAGATCCTACTTGTTTTGTGGTGAGAACCAAGTATACACATAGGGAAAATGCTATGGTTTTATTATGAACAATACAAACAATATTTATAGTATTTTACAACATTACTAATAAAAGGTTTGTGGAATATGCCTTTGTCAGCTTAAAAAGTTCTATACGTTAATTGTTTTGTATAACTTTTGAGGATGCAGCAAGTAGATAATTTGTGCACCAACTGGGAGTAATTTATATTAAATATCTGAAAAGAGACAGAAGAGGGATACACAGGGTAACAAGAACCCAAAACTGTAAATACAAATAGGAATTATTTACACTTGCAAAGGCAGTGACCCTCAGGACCCCAAAAAAAAAAAAAAAACAAGGATGTAAACCAATACAAATACAAAATATATAGAAAAGTACTTATGCATTAAAGTAACAAGAAGAAGGGAAATGCAGTCCCATCCATTCCTTCATACAAAATCCCTGTATAGGAAGATGTAATAAACACCATAAATTCTCTATTCAGAACTACCCAATCATAACCCTTCCCTAAGAGAAAATACCCTCTGGGGGTATATTGGTTGTACATTGTACAGCACTTTTATCACTTTGTTTATAACAAAGCTATGAAACTTTTTATACTACAAACATTATGTTAGGAAATGCTCATCTTTCCGGCAACTCCCTGCTGTGCACCATCGCAGTAATAAACACCGTTTGCTCTGCCCAGCAAGGTCATTTGCAGCAGCCAGAACTAAGAAAGCTGCAGCCCCTGCTTCTCTTTAGTTGTGCTATGTGATGGATTTTTGACATCCCCAGCATCCATTGTTAGGCTGTGCATAGCTGAAAGGGATTTTAGAGGCTGATCAGCTCCTGGCTCTGTCCTGTGCTGCTATTGGCTGCTGGGACTTTATAGCCTCTCTGCTCCCAGTCTCCAGTCCCTGTGGTAGTGTCTGCTGGGCTTACCTGTGCTAGAGTGATTCTGAGTATTTGTTACTGACCTGCCCCTGTTCCCGACTATCCGCTGAGCTTTGCCTGTGACCCCGACTCTGCTTGTGTCTTTCCCTTGTACCTCGCTTGGTGGACTGATTTCCTGTGTTTTGACTTTGGCTTGTTTCTGGATTCCCTGATAGTTCTGTACTCTGTATATGTGGACTCCTGGACAGCTGCCGGCCTATCCCCAGACGCCATCTCTTCGCACCAAATCCTGGGGGAAACCGAGTGCTGGGAGACGCAACCAGTCTCCTGAGGGTGATCGGGGGCTGCTATAGGTGAAGACTGCGCCGATATATTGGGGGACCGGTGTCTGGTGAATACTGGTACTGACCTGACAAATTATTTCTCTTTATATTGTCCATAAAAACTTCCGTAATTCTCTGATGTGTTCTCTGTATTAGATTACTGATAATATGATAAGAAGGATACAACAAGGTACAGAAAACATTGGAGGGACAAGAACAAACCGAAGGCTGAAAGACACCAATACTTCCCACAGCGCATAGAACATTGCATGCTCAGTCTTCCCTGTACAGCACTATAGTATATGTCAGCGCTATATAAATGTATAATAATAGTGTGTGAGTGTGGGGGGACATTAGAGTGTCAGCTCCTCTGTACAGAGACTGATAGGACTGGCTCAGTGTTCTCTGTACATAACCATGGTATATGTCAGAGCTATATAAATGTATATTGTACATAAAAAAGACATATACATATGAATATCTGAATCTGGCAACCTTACATTTTGGTGATGTGCTCCTCACTCTTCTGGAGTTGGAGTGGACTTCTTTTCACTGTGGGGAATCTGCAGAGTCAATCCTATTTATTATATGAGATTGAAACTAAAAAGAAGAAATATTACACAAAATGTAACTAGAACTGGGAAGGTTTGTGTGTTTGGGGAGGGTGAGAACATATGTTGACACACATACTGGAAGGAATGATTTGTAGAATGATATGCACTTCAAAAACTCCAAAGCATATACGCGTTTCACAATACACCAGTGTGAATGATCCCTGACATATTCCAGCCTCCCTCACCTTCCCCAGTCCCCCGAACCCAATAAAATATATATATATGAAAATTAAATAAAAATTATAGGAGAAGATAACGGCCAATCTACTCTTACAGACCCTCGTCCAATGTCTCCACCATCAATCAGTCTGTGTGGGGCTGATCAGAAAGGGACTTATTTTTATTTGATACAAAGCAGTAATTATTTATTTTTTATAACAATGACCGGCATATTATTTATTTAAAAGGTTATAAGAAGGTATTCCTATCCGCTGCTGGTCTTTGCAAAGCACCTATTTGTGGCTGATCATTCAGAGTTGTTCCTATTGCCTGATGGTTGTCCAGCAGTGTCAGCTGTATCCGAATCCCGACGACATTCAAACAGGTTTGTAAAATTTGATGAATATAGAGTAGTGTATGCCGGGTAACTGAACAATATTAGGTAGATAATAATCATTTCCCAGGTTGTGCACAAATCAGTGAACGGCTTTGCTTAGCAATGTTGATAGATTGGTCCATGGGCAAAACTAATATTTTCTTCAGCTGTCCCTGGCTGTCCTCGTGTGTGATTGGCTGAACAAATCTAAGCAGTGATTATTTAATCTCCATCATTATTCTTCAGATTTGTCGTGAACGAGCTCAACCCAGTTGGACGCACCTTACCTATTGTTGGACTCTGCATGGGTAAGTATTAGTAAAGCAATAGTGTACTTTTTGTGTCTTTACTTCAAGGCAATGTTTAACCCATTTTGGGAATGGTTAAGGGGTATTATGTACCTTTGTGCTCATTCCCCAGGGGAGGGGGTGGATATCTGGAAGCTTCTTTACTAAAGGGGTTAGCACTCCGGCCTTTGCAGCGCTAGGTCCCAGGTTCGATCCCCAGCTGGAACATTGTCTGCATGGAGTTTGCAGGTTCTCCCCATGTCTGCGTGGGTTTCCTCCGGGTACTCCGGTTTCCTCCCACATCCCAAAAACATGCAGTTAGGTTAACTGGCTTCTCTCTAACAATTGACCTTAGACTATAATAATCACATATGACTATGGTAGGGACTTTAGATTGTGAGCTCCTTTGAGGGACAGTTAGTGACACGACTATGGACCATGTACAGCGATGCGTAATATGATGGCGCTATATAAATACTGTATAATAATAATAAAAGGTGGCTTCTACATTCCAAAAGGGCTCCCTGCCTGAAGACCCCCAAAACACAGGGTTATGTTATGGGGAAGATGTCTTCTCCCCACCATTGGAGGAAAGTCTGTTTTTTGCCCAAAAGAAAAGGGGGCTACACACCTCTGGCAAACCAGATTCCAAAGAAACGTTTGTGGGTGGATAAGGGGGTCACATATTAGGCTGCCCCCATTGCAGGAGTGTTGAAAAGTCTGGTCAGGTGGAAGTGAAATCAGCAGGGGTGCAGTGTGCATGTAGGTGAGCACAGGTGCCATGGTTCAGACAAGCCCCCCAATATATCATGCTACTATCAGGGGAGCTAGTTTTTATGCTATGTAAGAGTTCTGATTTAAGTTGTATACATATGAATTGCGAAATAAAGGAAATGTTTGGTTTCTTTACAATGAAAAAACATTTTTGCATGAATACAGCAAACAGAGGTAAAACAATTTAGGAAGTGCAAACTAAGCTGCGACCACAAGAAATAAAATCCGTGCGAACAAACAAAAAAAAACTTTGCCTGTCATGGGGAAAAAAATTGATGAGGTGAATCCTATTGCTATTTCAGGTTCCTGTTATTGGTGGTTTTATTGGAACCCTTCTTCTATTTCCTTAGTATGATGGACTATAAAGTTAGGAACTCCATTTACTCTTATTCAGATGTTATACATAAGGAATTGTCCTCCTGTATGGTGAAAGCTAAAGAGAGCCAAGTGAAAAAAGGGTTGTGTGATAATGTGTGCCCATAAAGGGCAGGAAAAGTGTTGTATTGGCTTCAGGGAAAGGAAAGGGATAGTTTGTATCAGGTTTCGGAGGAAATTCAAGTTCTAGGGCCCTGGAGCTGGCCAAGGGAAGTGAAGGGTGGGTTCCTTGGCCAATCCTGACAGGGTTGTTCTCCTGCACTCAGGTGTAATAAAAGAGAGGTGATCAGTCAGAGAGGGGAAGAGGTGATCAGCCAGAGAGGGGAAGAGGTGATCAGTCAGAGAGGGGAAGAGGTGATCAGTCAGAGAGGGGAAGAGGTGATAAGCCAGAGTGTGTTCCAGGCTGCACGAGAAGGGAACAGAGCTCCAGGAAAGCCAGTGGCCAAACAATTCTACAAACTGTGAACAGCGGTTATAGTGTGGGTCAGAGAGACAGGTGACCCAGTGAGGTAGCCAGATGCCCAGCCTGATTTTGTTATACATTTGCTGATTGTGTGCTGTAACACCTGGCTAAAATAAACATAGCTGCGGTTATTTTAAAGTCCGCTGCCTATTATCTGCCCTGCAGATGAGCAAACCCCCTGTGATACTTTCAAAACAGAGGGCGCAAAGAGAAGGCACAGAAAGAGGTTCGAGGCTCAAAAGTGTTGCGTCAAACTATGAATGTATTAATATATATTACCTTCATATATAGTAGAATCATACATGTACATAGTCCACAAACATATTAATTAAAGCGTGTAAAACAAATCGTGTTTGTTTTGCCTAGTTCTGTTAAGAGTCACAGAAGTAGGGCGGTTCACTAGACATGGTACTACTAACACAAACAATAAAAAACAATGGTATATAGAAAACATAGTAATATGACCGTATTTTCCGTATAAGTGCCCAATGCGTTTCGCCCAAATTGGGCTTCCTCAGGGGTGTATGACTTAATACGGTTGGTGGTAAATAGAATAAGGGTCGGGTCTAGATATTGGCCCTGATTCATGAAAGCTCTCCAAGCTGGGGATAATACACTTTCAGAAGTGAAGCTGGGTGATCCACCAAACCTGGAATGGATCTGGTCCAGGATTCAAAACATTTGCTAGCAAATAGCAAATAATTTTGAAAAATCCAGTCCTTGTTTTGTGGATCACCCAGCTTCACTTCTGAAAGTGTATTATCCCCAGCCTGGAGAGCTTTCATGAATCAGGGCCATTGTATTCAAAACACGTCCCTAGTGATGATGCTGGTGAGCCGAAGTTTTTTTTATAGACAGGTGGATACTGCTAAAATCTTTTTTTTATATATATATGCATATGTGGGTATTTAGCCATATAAGGTAAATCTAAGATGACATAATTACTGATATATATTGAGATATGAAGGTGAATGTAAATGTTCATCCAAAGATGTCATGCACTTATAAAGTTGTAGGTAATCGTTGTATGTATAAGGATTAGATACCAGAAACAAGTAGTTGTAAGAGGATATAGCATTGCTACGCAGTCAGGTCTCACCTTTTCCTTTCCCCCCTTCTCTTTCGCCCCCTTTCCCCTCCCCCCACCGACCATCAGATATTTCTAACCGCCTGTGATATCCCACAGTTGGGTGGAAACTACTGATCCTTAATAATATATTATGCCTAGCCCTATAGCAGAAGAAAACTGGGGTTTAAAGGCAAACTGAATATGCAATATTTATAAGTAATTTATATTGTAGGTCATATAACATACATGCAAAATAATAAAATCAAAGTTATCATAAACAATCATGTGGTCCTGTCCCCTCAGCCAAGCTGTTATAGGACTAGCGCCCTAGACTTAGTAAATATCTTTACAGATGAACTTGGCAATTGGCCCGACGCGTTTTGCCTACATAAACTTTTTTCAGGGGACCTTTGAGCCACAACGAGTAGATGGATATTAAAATAATACATAAGAATTTTGAAGGAGGTTATCAAAACAGAGAGAATGCTTATTATGGTGTCTTATACTTCTAACAAAAATAGGAATGAATGGGTAAATGTGTATAATTATTTGGAAAATGCTATTGGATTTGATATTACATAAAAAGATATGTATTAGGATGTTAGGCTATTGGCCAATATTCAAGGCGTTCAAACAATGATAAATGTCCAATTGTAACATAAGTAAGATTTTGCAGTTCAATACTATGACTATGGTAAAGGTGTGTATGCTATCACATTACATATATAATAAAACTAGTAATAATAATAATAATGATGAAACTGCATCTGCCAAAACCCATGTATTAACAGTCACAATATATATGAGTAAGTATGGTAGATGCTATATATATATCGAATACATCAATTTTGTATGCCACTCTTATTATCAAACACATGAAATTGATGGCATATAGTCAATTCCAATGTAATTGATAAGATAGTGGAGAGACAATATTATACTATAATCAAAGTGGCAGCATAGTATGCCAGATTATATCTACTTATTAAACCGATATCTAGGTATATATATAGTGACATCACAAATTATATATCAATAATGATAGGCATTAATATGGTGATAGTACATTATATTCATATGGATAAATGGAAGACTTTACTTACAGTTTGAAGAGAAAAATGAAAAGGGAAAATGGAATTAATGTGATTTAGGTAGAAATGAGCGCATCTGTTTGGGAGCTTAAGGGGAAAAAAAAAACAAAAAAATAGCAAATAATAATGTTAGTCCTTCAAGTGGAACTAAACTTAAAATAAAATAGGATCACACTTACCTTTATTTCTGCAGATCCCTCCAGCATTCTCCTCAATTAGATCCAGGACCGTTCTGAAATCCTCCTTGGTCACTGCACGGAGGAAGCACCGGGCGCCGCCATCTTCTTCCTTTTTCTGACCACATAACCCTCACATCTGGCTCACAGTGCGCGAGTGACGTAGTCGTTGTAAATTAAAAAAAAGATAACGTGTCCATCTCACTGCGCATACACAAAAGTAGCAGGAAAATTAGCCTGTTGCGTTTAGAGGTAAAAAAAGCTAATTTTTACCTTATATATTAGGATTATCAACTCTTTTATATAAAGTACAAATTTTGGAGATAGGTCTGCTTTAAGGCATTTTGCAACAGTAATAGAATGGTAGCCAATGCCTCCCATTCATAAAAGGCAGGGTATCTTTGTTCTGCAGCTAGTAATTCAGGTTGGAGGCACTGCCACAATAAAGACATGGCAGCTTTTGTCACACCATGGGAGATCGGCATCAAATGCACTCCCTGCACACCTGGCCTCAGGCTACAACTCCCCTTGTCTCAAATACTGGTGCCAGGTTCTCCAAAACCAACCTCAATTTATGGCCTGGAAAAAGGGAGGAGTGCCTAGCCCACCCATTTCTAACACGACACTGGATCGCAAATAAAATACTACAGTTCTGCAGCAATACAATTACGAACAGCCCCATCCAGGCCTAAAAGTACTGCTTTCCAAAGAAATCAAAGTACAGGATTCCAAATATTTGACATTACAGGTTTCCTTAATCTACAAGTTCAGTAAGGATCCTCTAGAATGGAGATCATAAAAGAATATTGTATATACTCAAGTATAAGCTGAGGATCCTATTTTTACCTTGGAAACAGGAAAATTGATTGACTCGAGTATAAGCCGAGGGTGGGAAATGCTGCAGCTACTGGCAAATTTTAATATTCAAAATAAATACCAATAACATTACAATAATTGAGGCATCAGTGGGGTATATGTTTTTTAACATTTATTTCAATATTATTTCAAAGAAAAACAGTAAGCTAACCTAAAAAGGTCAAAAAAAAAAAAAATAAAAAAAAAAAAAAAATATGGTATCAACAATGATACCTGAAGAGTACTACCTCCCTAGCTCAATCAAGCCACCAAGCTAAAACACAAAGAGTGTATTTAGTGTACAAGCAGACAGAACAGCACCATGAAAACATTAGTGGCCAAACAGTTTATTGCAGTCCCTGTACTGAACATGTGATCTGAAACTCATGCCGGGAAACTGAAGTAGACAGATTTTCGATTGTTAACCCGTACTAGCAGGGATCACTGTGCAGGAGTCTGTGTGTGATGTGGAGCAACATTCAGTTTCAGATAATGCAGCTTTGTCTTATCACATTCAGTAGAGACAGAGCAGCGTTATCTGAAACTGTATGAAACTAACAGACACCTTGCACAGTAAGCCCTGCTGGCAGCTGTGATCTCATGAACCAGAGCCGGGGGCGAAGCAAGCTACTGCCGCGCACAGAAGAGGACTACAAGCCCCAGGTACCTGAGGGGGGGTTTGCAGGGGCAGGAGCGGGAATCAGCTGGCAGAGGGTGCTTTTCTGGAGAGACCCATGCACCTGACTGGCGAAGGTGACTTTTTCAGCACATTTTTGGTGCTGAAAAAGTCGGCTTATACTCAGGTATGTACATTACATTCTTTGTTTCCAAAATGCCCCAATCAATTTGTTGGATCAACAAGGTCCTCCCACGATAGTCTATCTTTTGCAGTCTTAGATAGCGTTAATACATCTGGCCCATGAAACAGTCTGACATGTATAACAGGACCTCTCTATCTGATACCACTGGTGTTGGTGTTTTCTTCCCTCCAGCTGCTACCCAGAATTTGGTACTCGCTCCTTCCCCTTGATCTTTCCTCTGACACAGTTATCTCCCCCTTCTAATACAAATCATGGCTCCATTGGTATCTGTGACACTGCTCTCTCTTGGTTTGCTTCCTATCTGTCTGACTGCTCCTTTCACCCTGACATATATATAACTGTTATAACACTGTTATTCGGTCATTTTCAAACTTCCAAAACATGCCAATATATAAGTAAAACTAAATGGATTAGCATCAATGGGAGGAATTGTCTTTGTGCTATGATTTGACTGGGTTAACAGTAGAACTATTTTAAAATGTATTTACATTTTTTTTTTAGCAAGAGTAGAAAAAAAACTTGTGTGAACTTGGAACTTAGCCTTGTAAAGCACTTTGTCCTGATATACTATTTTTCCTATTTCCTATCTGTCCCTAATTAGCTGCTCCAAGTTCTGTCCATCTCAGTACCAGATTAGCAGACAAACACACCTTGTCTGGCTGTGCACTCTTTTTTAGAAGGCTGACCTCAGCCCTAAGTAGAAGATGTAGACAGGTGTGCCAATTCTGGCTGCCTGTCATTAAATCATTTCCCCATATAGGATATTTTAACTTAGGTACAATGCAGATTGCTTAAATTCCAAGGTCAAAATATCTAAAATCTGAATTGGAATCAACTCTGAGCTGGAATCTGAACACCACTACTGGGAGACGTTCATCTCGGCCTAATAGGAAGTACCTGAATAACAACATAATTATCTGACAAACAGCAAATGCAGAAGCATGTCTTAAAAAAGGAAAGCTCAGGGGAGGGGCAAACAGGGAGAGACATGGGTATTTCACGGACAGTTGTCTCCAAAAGAAGTGTCCCTCCTATAGGATTTCCCCCGATCTGGTGATAGCTTATACATTTTAGATTTTCATTACTTTCTGCCAATGGGACAATGGTCACTTTAGTGACATTAAATCTCGCCAACCCTTTATGGGTCCATCTCTGCCTCTCCTAAATACAAAGAATTGGGGCTTTCAATACGCATTGATGAAAATTTGTTTTGGAGATGTGGAAATGTTCAGAACCTGTTTGTCTCTCCCCAGAATATTTTTGGCCAAATAAATCATAAATTTTTTTTTTTATAAAAGATAAACACAAAATAAATTCAAACGGAATGGAATGTTAAATATGTAATTTTATTGCAAAACAATCGATGGAAGAACAATTACTTTGGATGAATCTGAGAGAATATAGAATCTCAACTCAATATATAATTAGCATATTCACTTGATGGTAAAGTAAGTTCTCCTCTGTTTTCGGTCTCCATGTTTTGATACAGTGTATATTTGAAGGTTTTTTTTTTCTAAACAAATAAAATCATTTTCACACCAAAAAACCATTTTAGTAAATAGAAAGTTAATTAATATTATTGATAAATATAAAAATATCTCTTGGAAGAATAGACCAGAAATAAAGCAGCTACCAAGTAAAATTTGATAAATCCAGGAATTGTGTCAGTTTTTTTCATCCACCAGAGGTTGAATGTCTTCTGTAGAGGTCTCTGTATTAGGACTGTGCTCAGACTTGGCTTCTTTTTTCTTTTCCACATGTCCAATAATGCCACCGACGCCTGCGCCAACACCAGTT
This sequence comes from Pyxicephalus adspersus, assembly GCF_032062135.1. Classification (NCBI taxonomy): domain Eukaryota; kingdom Metazoa; phylum Chordata; class Amphibia; order Anura; family Pyxicephalidae; genus Pyxicephalus; species Pyxicephalus adspersus. The sequence continues at coordinate 3,319,821 of NC_092864.1, read as the reverse complement.
CCTATAGCTCCCATTGTGACGGAGCCTCCGATGGCCCCTCCGACCATCGCTGCCGTTGTGCTACCTAATAAGCCCACAGCTTCGGCAGCAAGCACCGTCCCAGCCACCGCTGCCCCTGCAATCCCACCAGCCAAGCACAGGACACCACCTCCTACAGCACAGCCAATACCCACTGCACACTTGGTGAAGCGCTTTGAATATTCAGCACAAAAATATTCTTGTTTTTCATTCAACAGAGATTTAATTTCATCCAGGAGCATTTTTTTCTCTTCAGCATTACTTCCCGTTAGGATTCCCTCATAGGTATCCTTAAGAACAGTGACCTGCTCAGTGACCCTTCTTCTCATCTCAGATGTCCTCACCCCAAGGACCTTCAGTGGAGAAGCATTGGCAGGAAGCTGTGGGAGCAAGGAACAGGGAAATTATTTTGATGGATTTGTTCAGCTCAGTATGGAAGCAGAACAGTTGCTGTAACAACTGCATCAAACCTGGAATTTGTTAAGATAGAAACATGTTAAATGATTTAAAGTTCTGGGAGAAATATATTCTCTAAGAGAAAAGAATGGCAAGAAGTGGAATATTCTCAAAGACAGCTTCTGAAATAGCCCTCCTATTGATATTAAAACTAAAGTTTGGCTTTGCAAATTTACCTGTCCAGTCTTTATAATTGAAAGGGACAGGCGATCCGTCTGCAAAAAAACAAACTTACCTGCTTGATTTCTTCTAAAAAAACAGAGCTGTGCATGAGCAGCTCAGCAAAGGATGCCAGAATGAGCAGAGTATGCCAGCATTCCCCCAGGGCTGCTGGGACGAAATGAACTCAGGCATGCATGAGTGTTGTATCATTTCAGCCTGGCCAATCTAGATGGCCAAAGGTCAAATTCAAGAAGAAGAGAAGAAAGAAGGCAGAGGAACTCACAATGGAACAGGGAGGAATGAGTGTACTTAAAAAGTTGCGATCAGGCAGGTAAGGTTATTTTACTACACCTGCCCTTTTTAATACAGATTGCAATTTTTAATTTCTAGTTTAAGTCCTCTTTAAAATATAAACTACCTATATACACCCCTAACAAAGCTAAGATTATTTTCCCCCTATTTCTTGATGGCAGACTTAAGTGGGTAACTCAAGGGTGCCCTATTTTGCCGAGGCCTGCTGTCACCCATCTTATAGTATCAGTGCACTCCCAAAATGCTCCTAATATTCCCAATCTCCTGCACTTACTTTTGATCCGCTTTCCGGATTCTCTTGCTTTCCTTCTTTCATTTTTTGTGCACTCAGGTCTCTTACTTGTAACTTCAATCTAGTCTCCTTCTTTCACTTTCAGTGCCCTTTCCCATTGTTCTTTTTCACTTTCAGTTTGTTCCCTCTGGTCTCCTTCTTTCGATTTAAGTTCGCTCCCCCTTGTCTCCTTCTTTCACTTTCAGTTCATTCTTTCACTTTCGGTCTGCCTCCCCCGGTTTCCTGCTTTCACTTTTAATCCACCAAACTCTCCCATCAGTTTTACACCTTACCTCTGCTAAGTTCATGGCTCACCTGTTGGAGTCGGCTACTTCTACTTTTAGGGCTGGCCATGCAGTCTAAAGCTAGGTACACACTTCCAATAATTATTGTTAGAAAAGGGAGATTACAACCGATCAACAATTATGCACAATTATATTTGAACGTTCGTATTTTGCACAATTCTATACATGCTGTAACAATACGATGGTTCAAATATAAGCCACCAATAGTTTACACAGGCTAGATTCCATCGTTCAAACGATGCAGGGAGTGACATGTAAAGGAGAAAGTGTATTGCAGAACCATGATTAGTGAACGATAGTGAACGATCGTCGGCCAATTAGATCCGCCGTGACAGCTGTTCATTTCCATGGACAATCCTCATTCGTCGGCGTCGTTGGTCACCTTTTTTGTGAATGATTTTCGGCCAATCGGTTGTTCATTTCCAACAGTAATTATCGGAAGTGTGTAAGCAGCCTAAGTCTCCAAGAGATCTTTGGTTAAGCTGCCATTCTCCCTGCTTCTTTATGTTGCAGGTGACTGGAAGGCCTCTCCACCTGTGCCTTTCCACTGCAAAGTCTTTTTTTTTATATCAAAACAATTACTTTAATTCTGTACTATCATCCAAGCAACGATGGTAAGAATAACAATGCTTCAAAATGACTTCACCTCCCATGCTTGTATATGAGAAATGCTGGGTTTGGTATGGTACATTTTAAGAGACTTTGAGGTCTTACCTTATTACAATTCCAGTTTCTTGAAATAGAAAAGCTGCTATACTCACCTGTCTAGTGATTTTTGTCTCCTACATCCCCTTTCGCTGCAGCAATGCATCCTCAGACTATCTGGCAGTGATCCCTTTTAGATGTCAGTGACCCCCTCCATGCACCATATTCCTTTCGTCCAACCACGAGGTCACTATAGGACTCAATGGCCTTACTGTTATATAGAAGCACCAGGTAAATGAGTGGTCTGGTGTACTCAGCTTTGTTACCTGCTGGTCCAGAAAATCCTGGAAATTCTTTAAGATTGTAGTCATGTGTCTGCGGTTTTCAAGTGAATAAAACATCTGTTAAAAAAAACAGAAATTGGTGCTGCTTATTAGGATCAGAAAAACTTAAAGAAATTGGTCATTTAAGTCGCAGGCACCACTGGTTTCTAAGCAAACTTCTGGGTGATGCCGGCTTTATTGTAAAAGTGATCTGGGAGACTGTAAATCCATCCAATCACTTCTATATATTAAGAAACAGGAATACCTGAACCCCCCAACCCCCACTATATGAACTGTCCTCACCTGTCCCTCCTGAACGACTAGGACCTCAAAGGAGGGAAATATTGGGGAAATAATTAATAATAAATAATAATTATTATTTATTATTTATTTAGACTGATGTTTCTCATTTTATAACATATAGGGACTTACATCAATTACGGCTTAAAAATTATTTCTACTATTGAAAATTTTTTTTTTTAATTTAATTCTTGGACATGTATGATACAATTTTATTAAACTCTTTACTGGTTATATGCTACCAAATTTGATTGTTCCTTATGTCTGTTTTTAGCCAGCACTGATGAAGGAAGCCGGTGCCCCGAAACATACTGGCTTTATATATCATTTTCAATCTATATACAAATGTAACAGTGATTAGAATTCATACCCGCTTGTTTCCTTAACTATGAAGTTAGGGGAGCTTCATACAAACACAGGGAGTCTTGGACTGACTGCTGAAAATATTCTGATATCTTTATAAAGTTTTTTTTTCTATTTACATTGCAGATATGGTCACATATGTGTAAATAAGCCACAGATCAGACATTTCCTGGTCAGGGCTATGAAGGTAATCCCAACCGTTCTTAAATATCATAAAATATCTGAATATTGTTACCAGCTTTCCTATAGGTATTGTTATATTCATGATATGATATACGTCAAACAGATGTTAACAGATGTTAGATGTTAAAAGTAACCAATATATACAAATATTTGTTATATTGCAATATTTACCTCCAAAGGAGAAGCAAAGTTGTACTCTGTTCTCTGTAACATGATGACAAATTCCTGTAAAATAACACAACGTATTATTGATTGAATGGAAATCTCCACACACCCAGTAGAAGCTTGTATGCTCCTCCTGTCTGGGGCTTATTGTTAATAATACAACAGAAAGACACAAATGACTTGCGTAATAAAGTTAAAAAAAGGTTATATATTAAAATTTTGGACATTAAGTGTGAACAAAAAAGAGATAGAGAAGAAAAAAAATAGAAGACTATGAAAAAAAAAAGGAGAAACGGCAAGAAAACCAGAGACAGAAACCGACCTCTGTACTCTATACAGTGATTCCATGACACCTTAAACTAAATACACGTTGACATGTCTCTGCTGCCTAATCTCCGGAACTGTGCCAGATGTCCGTGGGTGCTGCGAGAGGAAGGCTGGCCTGTGTGTGGAGGGGAGTATAACTTTCAAAAGTCTGCAATTTTTAAAAAACCTGGCACTCCTCAGGTCCAGAGCTTGCCGTCTTTTTTGAAAGTCAACTGTATGTCCTTATTAATGAGGTCAAGTACTGATGTTGGATGGTTCACTATTCCAATTCACCCCAAAACTGTTCAGTATAGTTGAGGTCAGGGCTCTGTGCAGGACACTCGAGTTCCTCCACACCAACCTGGTGACCTCATGTCTTTATTATTATTATTATTATTAATAAACAGGATTTATATAGCGCCAACATATTACGCAGCGCTGTACAATAGATAGGGATTGCAAATGACAGACTAATACAGACAGTGATACAGGAGGAAAGGACCCTGCCCCGAAGAGCTTACAATCTAGTAGTCTTTATGAAGTTAGCTTTGTACTCCCGGGGGGAACAAAAAAGGGTTTTCATTAAACTGCGACCACAAGACAATTGTCTACAATATCTTTGTATGATGAAGGATTACCAGGACCCTATACTAAAACTTATGTGCACCCAAACAAATTTTTTAAATTAAGGTATAGTAAGAAACTTGTAAGTTCTCCATTGAATCAATTGGGGCATCCATTGGAGTCAGTAAACGAAAGGCTCGGTGATCCTGAACTCTGGATAGTTTTAATGAAACGACATCGGTACGTTCTCTTTTAAAGTCTGATCATCTACACACCTCTATTTGTCCCTGTGAATTCCCATTCCCATCATAGACTGGCACCATATCCGCTGGTGTTCTCTGAAATCGCAATCCATGTCTGTGAATACAGAAAGAATGTGATTGGTTGGAAAGACTCCGAATGCAGCAGAGGTGAAGGAAGCCTATCTGTGGTCAGAGGCTGCAAAAACTTTGGAGACAATGGTTCACAGAACGGATGGAAGGACGAATCCCCCTGGCAGCAATATAAACATGGCAGGAGGTGTACAACCCATCCACATCCAAGTGATGACTGATTGTGCCACACACACTTCTTCACTCATTCCTCATATTCAATAAGTTAAAAAGAAATTATATGTAGCAGTGTTCCCCACAGCCCCCTTTATTTGGGCGCACCCCCGACACTTTTCAGTAACAACCCGGCTGTTTTTGGGTGGTTACTGAAACGTTGGGTCACAATAATAAGAATGCCACCCGCCTACAGCTTCCTCCCACCCAGTTTAAAACATTTCTGGTTTTAAATAAATTCTTGATTTAATAATTTAGGAACCTGGCCCCTCCACCCCTTCAAAAAAAGTATTACTTTGTTATCGTAAGTAATGGCAAAGTATTTGCAAAATTAACAGAAGTGCAATGAAAATATGAAATTGCTATAGTCCCTATGTGGTATAAAGATCTTAGATTGTAAGCTCTTCTGACCAGAGCCCTCTCCTCCTCCTGTGTCATTATCTGTATCTGTCGGTCATTTGCTAACCCTATTTATTGTACAGCGCTGCAGAATATGTTAGCACAGTTTATTATTGTCAATAATAATAATAATAAATGTACAGAAGAGCAAAAGATGTATTTATAACAAGAGATCTTTCTCTATGGCAGCTTTTCCGTGAGCCCTGTTCATCTAAAGCTGTGTTGTATACCTAGAAGAAGTGAACATTATTCCGTTTGTTAGCCACTATGACATTATTTAAATTCTACGAGTTATAATTGCAGTTGGTTCACCTATAACACCTGTCTGTACAGTAACCGCCCCCTGAGGATTATATTTACCTGCCAGTCTGCCCTCGGTTGATCTCAGGAACCTTTTTCCCGGGTGGGGCAACAGAAATCCGCTGACAGATGGACTTCTAAGAGTATCCAGCAAACGGCGATATTCAGAACCCCGACGCAACCTCAGTTTCTGTAAAAACAATGAGAAGCTATAAATGGAAAGTTTTATTGGGTCACACATTGAAAAGATTCTCTTTGACCAAAAAGTTTTTTTGGATCACTGACTATCAGCTTGCTCAACATAAATGAAACCTGTGATTATTACAGCATTTCCCATTAACTTCATAGCCATTAATAAAGGAATGGTGGCTGTAGCAGGCTCCATTCTTCCTGGAAGCTTTCCAAAGATTTGGAGGATGTCCGGGGGAACTTATACCAATTTGATTGGATGAGAAGACCTGGCTCACCATTCCAATTTATTCCAATTGGGTTCAGTAGGGTTGAGGTCAGGGCTCTGTGCAGGATACCCAAGATCCTCCACATCAAACTGGTGACCCCATATCTTACTGAGCTGGCTTTGTACCCCGGGGCACAGTCAAACTGAACAGATGAGCAAGTTCAACATTCTATTTGATGACAATTAAAGATTCCCACTTTAATGGCTATACCATCCTCCATGCAGGCCTTCCAAAAGTTTTTGGAGCGTTTCTATGGCAAGTTAATCCCATTTTCAAGGTCATGTACTGATGTTATATTATTAATTTATGTATGTATGTAGGTGGAAAGGATTGATAAGTTTGGCTGTTAGAAGGGAAGACACACTCTCATGTTCCTCTATACCAATCTGGTCACATTACGACTTTACAAGCTGGCTTGGTACACAGGGGCATGAAACTACTGGAACAGATGATCTCATTATACCTCACTCTCATGCTGTAGGTAGGCACGAGCTGCTTCACGGCCACAATGGTCAGAATCCTGCCAGTCTCTCACCAGAAGGTCCAAATGCTGAAACAAACCTTTAAGATTTAGCAGGTGATAGGAGACATATACATGGACATATACAAGTCTTACTTGATTGAACCAATGGAAGTTTAGTTGCTTAAAGGAGGCATACAAGAAAATTAACTGTTTTACTTACCTGTAAGTATTGTAGAGAAAATGATGCCCCTGTCAGCTCAGATACGTGAAGGTACATCTGGAAAGATTAAGGGGGGAAATAAAAGATATATTAGGGACAGTCATTGTCCTTCTAGTATGGGTAATCTTAACTTCTCCACCGCTATGGTTTTATAGGAACCTTGGAGTGACATTTAAAAGAAACAAAGAGAAAGCAAGAAATAAACGTAATTATTTTGAGGAAACTCTCCATAAATTAAGTGGTGGCTAGGAACATTGGCGACATGGGGAAACAGCCGATAGCCAAAGCCATGTAAGATTGCTTTTGCTGTGTTCTTGAAAGAACAGAAAGTACAGATAATAACACAGGAGGAGGAGAGGACCCTGACTGATGGATTTTTACCTTCTTTTCTATGTTAGGACATTACCTCATCGTCTATCAGAGACTTCATCTGGATCCACAAGCTATACTGGCCGCCTGGGGAACTCCCCCTTTTCATGTGATCATCCCTGTTAGTTTTTGTATTGTTTTCAGTATTTTGTAATGTGTATTGTTTTTATTTTTGAGCATTGTATTTATACCATCTATTTACTTCAACTGTTCTTTATTCAATGTCTAACTTTTACTTGAAAAAACAATTAACATGTATTGGAACAGAAAATACCACAAATGATAAAAAGAATTTTCGGCCAGGGATTGTTACCATACACTGTGTATCTTGGCTAACATCATACACACTGTCTATTGTGCTGGAATTGGTGGATTCTGCTGTTTAGGTAGCAAATTGTAGAACATACTGTACCTGCCTAACCACAGTGTTATCCAACCTAATGAACCGAAATCCCAGGGAAGCTTTGCTTAAACCATTTTGGGTCAGTAGGAGAAATGTTTCTGATTTTGGTGACCAATGAAAACAATACTCCAATTATGGTGGTCAGGTTATTTAGGATCATTGGTGTTGTGTAAATGACTTTACGTTGGCCCTGGAACTATGCAGGAATCAAATTAGAGATCAACTAGCAACAGCTCCAGGAAGCACTGGCAACCCCTATGATTTCAAGGAACCCTGAATAAGAATTGCTGACAGCTGCCATGTTGGTTTGGAGAGGTCTGGCAGCTATCAATTGAAGCTCTTATTCCTATTATTAACACATGGGATCTCCCCCAGACCACCTACCTCCATGTAATCCAGTTCTGTGGTTTTCAGATTTGTGTTAACATTAAAAATCTGTGAAATACACACAAGATAATGTGTTATCCATCAAATAGATACTTCAGGGCATTACTGGAGTATTTATTATAAAATATAGGAATTGTAGAATCTTTTACCAGATATGAGCTGAGTAGCATGGACAGTGCAGAGAGTTTAATACAAGTCTCCCGATCACCCTCAATATCCAGCGAGCCCTCCGTGTCCAGGACATACACTGCCAGCTGTGAGGAGGA